>NC_092208.1:12083581-12311298 GCF_043381705.1 Parasteatoda tepidariorum
TTTATTATGGCATGTTTGAGAAGTCCTTGTATATATATATATATATACAAGGACTTCTCAAACATGCCATGCTCTTCATAAACAAACTACGACCCAAAACACATTTAAAATACATGCGTACAATACATATACAGTTTAAATAAGTTTATAGTACTATCAAGAAATATTTAAAGCATGCCTAAACTATTCACCAATAATAACAGCATATATAACAATAACTATTTCTAATGCTATTACAATAACTATTGTTTTGATCCCAGAAAATTTGCAAAAAACACTTTAAGCTGATTTACAGTATAGAATAGTTGAATAAAATATATGGTATCGGAAAATAATATTTAATTATTAGCTTAAGTTAGAAGTAAGAAGCCAAACTTTAGGAAAAGATTACTTTACCTATCAACCATGTTTACAAATTTTAATGAAATGGCGAAGCATTACAGTTACATAGAAGGAGATAGAAGTAATCTTTCACTTTCAAGATATTTTTAAGAAAGATTCATATGCATGCAATCTAAATCTATCGTAACAAAATATTCTTTTTGTTATTTAAACCATGAACACCAATTAAAATTCCATTAACGCAATTTTAAACTTTAACCTCAAACTAAAAGGAAAAGTTTTATAAGACTCTAAAAAAGTTTGGCAAAGATTGTACCTCAAGTATACGCTAAAACGTTCTAGCAAATGATTATATTAAATACAGTGAGTTCTAAATTAGACTGAATGTTGTAGTATATATAAAAAAACGATTGAGGTTAAATAATCAATTTTTGTGGTAAATTCTTGTAACAGTACATAACTTTTTATACCTTGATAGTGAAAGTGTCATATCGATATTGATAGTGAAAGTGTCAAACAAAGAGAAACAATTAAAAATCGCATCCCAACTTTTTTTCAAATCTTTTGATTGCTTAAAATCATATTTTCTTAGTTTAGTGTTTTTTTCTTCTTTTTTTAGCCTATTGGCAAAATGGGCGTTGTTTTAGATTTCATGGCTTGTGCAACGTGTTTGAACAACTTCACACTTTTCAACTTTGCTCAAGAGTAATAGTAAACAGTGCGCATGCGCAGGGCCGTTTTATCCATTAGGCACTGTAGGCAACTGCCTAGGGGCCCCGTCACGTTCAGGGGCCCTGTGCTACAGAGAAAAAATTGACTATGTTTCTTAAACAGTAATTATAAACAGTGGTGGATTGGAAAAGGTTAACTTTCAGGATGTCTTGAACGATTTTGTAACAAAAAAAGTTAGAAGAGTTAATATTTAAGCTTATTGTATGATTTTTTTAAAATGCATATATTAATTACTTATATTCTTTTCGTTTGATTCAATATTTTTATTGAATAATGTGATAACATACCTATGTAGTAAAAGACAGCGTAATTATGAATAAAGTGTTGTGTTTGCGAAAAAATTTATTAGGAAGTTAGAAGACGGTAGGGGGGAGGCGAAACGAGCATTGCCTAGGGGCCGCGACATGCATAAGCCGGCCCTGCGCATGCGCAACCATTGCATGTGTTGCTATGGCGACCGCTGCTTTTTTCTTTTTCTTTTCACTAGCAGACATTTTTAATGCATTTACATAATAATAATTTAAAGTATTTTTATATCATTTTTATTATTAATTTATAATTACTGGTTTAACGGTGATTTCAATATAAATATGAATGCTGAAGAAGGAAAAGTATTTTGTGACATCTTGAAACACATACATAGGCAGGATTTGAAATTCAATTCGACGACAAACATCAATTGGAGACAGTTGTTTGCAACCCATGATTTGAAATGTTGCATCATTTATCGAAGTCCAGCTAGAAAAAAAAAGCATTTGACCAATGGGTGACCAGTAATCGCAATAAGGCGATCACAACTTTATCCTTTTTTTTATTTTTTATTTGTTTTTTAAGAAAAAAGAAAAAAGAACTTCAGTTTATTTTAGAATATTACGTAATTTCTCCTAAAATGTGAAAATGGTGTGCATAAATTATTTAAAAACATTCCCCAGTGATAAGACCTAATTTAGGCTCCTCCAACCTAAATTTTAGAAATCTAATGCGTCTGCAGTGTGTAGAGTGTCTTCTATTATTGTCTTCAAATTGGCACTAAGGTTGAATCTTAGTTCGTCGTTAATAGCTCAATAGTGCAATTTTAGTGTGATGATAAATAAAATAAAATCGTGAAGTTTTAAAAAATATTCACCACTATTGTTTTTGAGGTGTAAATTTAGTTATATTTTTTCAAATGACGTGAGAGTGCATTTGTAGATTTTGAACTTATTTGTTAACAATTAAAGAAACATTAACCTAACCATTCATTACTTACAGTAAAGGGATAGCACGCTAAATAATTTAACAGTAAGTTGATGGGAAGCCTTTGATATATTTAAAGTTAATTTATCGAAATATTTGAAAATACGAAAGCGAAAAAAGTATGAGAATAAATGCATATCTTATACCCCTTACTGGTTGCATAATTTTGGAAAAAAATAGCGGTAATAAAAGTGCCCATTTTTTATTCAAGAAAATTACATAAAACAAAGTGTATATACAATGTATGTTTTCATTTTTAGTTTTTAGGTTAACTTAGCTTACATGCTTGATGAGTGCTGACATTTAGTTTAAAATAAACTATCTCTAAACACATGACAAATAGTCTAGCACTGCCATCTGGTACATAGATTGAGAAACTAATATGACTCTGGGCATAAGACATTGATTGCTTTAACGTTTCTGGATGTGTTACTTCATAACACAACAGCCCGGAAATATCATGGGCACGAGAAATAGAGGGTAAAACTTCACCCCGTCATTTTGACGGGAGTGAGAAGGAAGGATTTAAGAAAATGCTTCCTATATATTTATGTTGGATGTGTAACCAGAAGTGAAAAAATATTACTCATTTCACTATTGAAAGTTCTAGAATGGAAAGCATTCGCATGGTGAGCAATTGACTAATGACAAGCAAAGCCTTCTTTGTAAATTTTCAATTTTAAAATTTTATAGTAAGATCTGTCAAAATGAAGCTAAAATGATCCCATACACATTTACGTTAAAAAATATATTAATTTGTTAAAGTAAATATTTATTTTCTTAAAAAAAACTAAGAAAAAATACGAATTTATATTTATTTATTCTTCCTTACATTATATATATTAAGTATTTATTAATTTAATGTTTATCAACTCATAGCACTTTAAGCTGTGAGCTTGTGAGAGGTTTTAAAGTAATATCTGTTAAATAAAGCAAAAATGATCCTCATACACATTTACTTTAAAAAATATATTGATTTATTAAAATACATATTTATTTTTTTTAAAAATAACTTCTTTGAAAAAAAACGAATTTATATTTATTTATTTTTTTTTTTACATTATATGCATTTATTTAAGTATTTGTTAATATAAAGTTTATCACCTCTAGCACTTTAAGCTGTGAGCTTGACTGAAAATTCAACCTATACACAATCTAATTACAAAATTTACATTTTATTTTATTTAGTCGAAGATTTACACTTAGCCTATTTTTTCGATTCATTTAACACCCACAAAAGGCGTGATAATTGAACAGTATCCTTAAACAGATTAAGTTAACAAATTATGACAAATCAGTGAATCTCTTGCCGATTCATTGTTTTAAACCTTTAATGGCATTAGATTGATTAGCTGCAGAATATATTTCATGGAAACTAATTTTGAAGGCTTGCAAATTACGTACATTTAAACAACACTCGGTTTATACCTGATAACGCATTCTAGAATAAAAAATTTTCAAATTGTAAGAAATTAATAAAATTAAACAATTCTTCAAGGTTTAACGAAATAATCTCTAATTCTCTTAGATAAAGAAATATGTTAATATCGAATCTCTTTTTAATGCCTCGTCCTCGGTGCAAACTATGTTTATAATTTTTGTTTGCGAATATTGTGGTTTGATGAAGGTGGTGGGATTTGTTTTATTTTGTCGCATGCATGAAGATTTAAATATTTCATCACAAAACAAAAATAAAATTGTGTTTTATTTGCGTTTTTTAATTTGCTTAATAAGATTACTGGGTTTTAGAAAAGATTTAATTCAATTAGCAGAACTTTAACCTTTAAACTTTTATCTTCCTCTATTTTTTTCGATTCATTTTAGTCATAACGCATTTAACATTTATTTAATAAGCTTTAATGTAATTATTATTATTTTATTAGATTGCTTTGTATTATAAATTTTATTTATTTTTTTTAAATTTATTTATTATTTAAACCATATAAACCAGGGAAATAACATTTATTCATTTTGTTGCTGCAGCTGCAGAACCTATACATTCTTTCTTGTAAAACTTTAGAGATCAATTAATGATATTAATAATCTTTTTAGTCTATGTTTATTTATTTTGAAAACATATAAAGGAATATTTCGAAACTCATTTAATATTTCTTTGTTAAAAAAATTGAGCAAATATATTTAACAGTTTGAACTGTTTTTAGTTAGAAAATATATTTTCTAACTAAATTATGTCCGAAAAAGTGTCATGATAGCTAATCATATTCAATGCTGATTGCACATAAAACCAATTTCACTTCTCATTTGCAAAGCATCAATTTCTAATATCTCATGCAAATTAAACCCCTCCTTTAATTATAATTTTTTTTTATAGAAGTAGAAGTTTTTATGAAATAAAATGTTTTTTAATGTAGTAAGCCAACTCATCTGAATTTATTAATAAGCTCATAATGCAAGAATTTGGCAGTAACAAATTGTTTTGTCCTCTAATGGACCCATCTAAAAGTTTTTTCATTTAATGTATTTAAAAATCACATTTTTTAAATCCATATTTCAAAGTAAAAAGCAATTCTAAACATGACTTTATTGTTTTAATCACTTTGTAATAATTTTCGTTATATCACTCGTATGAAAAAATCATTCGAGTTCTGTAACTTATGAAGTTTCGATGTACGGCTATCGTACTTCATATAATGAGAAAAAAGTATGGTCGAAACTATCAATACATGGTCAAATTTACTGTGTGTTTGGCTCTATGGGAACACCAAAAAGCTTGGTAATTTTTATCAATGGAAATAATTTTGGTACAATGAACAAGAAAATATGGTTTTAAAATATGAGATAAAATTTAATAAATGTGGTTAAAAATCGGTAATTTTATTATAATACCGCAGAGAATGGCGCATGAACTTTCTATTCCGTTAAATTATACTTTTCAGTTTTGTATTTCTTACTAAATGTGTGGTAATAAAAGCTAAAATTTTGAAAAACTGATTTTCTGTCAAACTGTTTCAATATGAACGGAAAAATTACCGAATCAATTGCTATTAAATCGCATATTTTAGTTTAATGAACCAAAATTCCTTTTTTTTTTCAAAATTAGAAATGTTATTTAAATACGCACGCTGATTCGCTCCACGTACTATAACATAAACATCTGCAGA
The DNA here is from genome assembly GCF_043381705.1 of Parasteatoda tepidariorum. Taxonomy (NCBI): domain Eukaryota; kingdom Metazoa; phylum Arthropoda; class Arachnida; order Araneae; family Theridiidae; genus Parasteatoda; species Parasteatoda tepidariorum. The sequence continues at coordinate 12,089,014 of NC_092208.1, forward strand.
AAAAATTATTCCCAAGAAACTGTTTTACACATGATGCATTTTTTATGAAAAAAAAGTGCAAGTTATATTAAAATTTGGTCCTGCATATTACAGACTGCTACAGAAGGAACGTTTTTATATACCGTTGGTAAAAATCTGTTACATGAAAAACTATACTTCAGGAAACTGGTGAACAGGAAAACTTACATAAAAACTGATACAAGAAAAAAATCATACTAAGTTATATATTTAAGTGGTTTTAAAAGAGAATTCCCAGTTGTAAAAATTGCAAAAAAAGCGAACCACCCTGAATAACTTTTGATCTAATGATAAGATCTTCACGTTCTATATCTAAATGGCTCGAGGGTATAACCTCAAATAAGCTAATTAATAAGTGCAGACGATATTTTAAGTTACAAAATCAGACATAAAAAAGTACTTTCTCTGAATAAACATACCTTTTTTTGATGGATTTGGATGATTGATCCCCAAAATATAGGGGGTAGCAGGGATCTGGGAAATATGATCCCAATAGTTTGGTCAGGAGAGCGTTCCAAAGTTTGGATCATTTTATGTTAATTTTTGCTTTTTGCGTATTTCGCTGCATCTCGAGAACTTTTTAAGGGAATTAAAAAATTTTGAGCGCAATTATAAAATCCGGTTAAAAAGGGTAATTTCATTTCAAAAAATATTTATATATTATTTTTTATTATTTTATTTAATAACGGTCAAAAAAATTGTGAATTGTAAGGTTAAATAATATAATCATCATTTAAAAGAATATAATGTTACAAATCAAAATACGAAATTTGAGCGAAATCGGTCTAATAGTTCCTGAGGAATTGAATTTTAGGAACTTTTTAGTGAATTTTAAACTAGCTTTTTTGAAATTCAATTTCTCAGGAACTATTCAACCGATTTTGCTCAAAATTTGCCCTAAAGCCATTAAGATTGAGACCCAAAACGTGAAGATCTGATTATTAGATCAAAAGATATTCAGGATGATCGGGTTTTTTTTTTTGCACTGTACATAATACGGACTAGTACAATGTACATAAAACAAACAGTGATTGTTACTGAAAAATTATTACACATTTCATGGTTGGTACCTCGAAAACTACATTGAATACAATTTAATGATTGTTACATAAAAACTACATCTATAATAATCGATCCAGGTAATTAATTTCTGTAATTACCTCTATAATAACATATAAACTATTTTTCTTATGTGTTCACCAATGCAAAAAAAAAAACTATTTTAAACAAATTGTATAATATATTTAAAGAAAATAAGGGTATCGTGAGAAAAAAAAATTGAGCTAACTGATAAACTACTTTTTTCCTATCATGAAGGCTTCTTAATTATAAAACAGAAATCAAAGAGAGATATTAAAAGAGTTCTGTAGTTTGGTACTCAAAATAAACTGGTGATCTTCGTTCAACTGTAGTTGTGGAACTATGACAGCTGGTTGTCAAAACTTAGCCAAAAAAAGAATTCCTTGGCATTGTTGTTGGCGGAGTTGGAGCAGGAGAGCAACACTTCAACAGAGCGACAAACATTGTGGTGGGGAGAGTGAAATATAGCCATATCCCCGATGCCATAGCACATTGGTCAGATGGTTCATGACAGATGGTTTCCCTTTCCGGCATCGATTTTTCTGTTCCAGAATTTCATTTTCGGTTGCTTAGTTCTTTCTCTTCACCACTCTTTTACGCTTAATGACTTATCGGAAAACCATGTTCCCCCATTACGCTTTGGAGTAACTGGAGCTACCGTTAATGGAGTAACAGCAGTTCATAGAGTTAAATTGATAATGATGCGATTAAGTGAGAGATAGAGTTAAAAGTGGCAGGGAGTTTTGTTTTAAGAAGTGGCAACGTCATAAAGTTTGGAAAAGAAAGTGCCACGGATTAGAAGAAGTGTTTAACTAATGACTTCACCAGCTTTTAATCACCAGTTTTGTTTGTTTTTAATGCGCGCAGGCGTCATGCAAAGTCTCATAAAGTCTTTATTTCCCGATAATGATTTCAAAGGGAAATTTTACGAATAAGTCAGTTAAAGTAAGAATGAGTCAGTTCTAAAATGTATAATTAAACTTTTGTATGGCTATAGATTCATGACACTTAACAAACTTCAAGATTTGTTGCAAAAGCATGTAACGTATTTTAAGATGATGTTAGTACTAGCATTTTTGTTACTATTACAGTTACATTTTGAGCATTACATTGCAATTTCATTCATTCAGTTTTCCATTCAGCTTTATATTACATTTTCACTCAGTTGAAATTCTTAATACGTTTTTATTAACTAGTTTTCAAGACTGGGATAGTAAAATTTTGAAAGCGAAATTCCGACTGAATTTTGTTTTCAAAATTGAACTGAATCACAATTCACCAGAACTGATTTACAAGCTTTTGCAAATTTTTACCACATTTTCTGACTAGCTACAGTTCTCAAATCTATACTGGAACACGCCTTTGCTGGAAGATGCCATTTCTTTATTTACCGTTGCAAAGGTAAACTTCAAGCTTAATTGCTGGTAACATCAATGGCCATTTGTGTAACTTTGAACACGATTTTATTAATTACTGTGGGAAACTGGAATTTTGAAAATGGAATACCGATTAGCACTTGCAAATTCAGCGGCATTATCCGAATTGTTAAAGTTCTCAAATCTCTACCGAAACTCCCATTCCTAAAAATAATTGAAGATTCAATCTTTTTTTTTTTTTTGATTGTTACAAATTTAACTATAACTATCAGACCAAAATCATTAGATGTAAATGTTTTATAACATTAAAGACCGTTACAAATGTAATTTTCAGAACACTTTCATTAACTTGGCTTTAGCGATTCGAAAGTGAATTTTATTAACAAAATTCTAGCTAGCACATGCAAATTTGAAAGCATTTCCCGGCTAGCTAGATTTTGTAAATATCCATGTCTCAAGTAAATCAATTTTTAATTGCTTATTTATTGTTACAAAAATAACCGTTAATAATTATCTGTCAGATATCAAAGATGTGCGCAACGCGTTTTACCCTTTTCACACCACTCCACTCCACTTAGTACAGCTGTCAGAGAATCAAGGATCTTTTACTTCAAGAACTTCAAACAATGAAGTTCACTTGCCAGCTCTCTCATGAGCGACTTTTCATAGTTCACTGTTATTGCAGCAACCGCAATAATTTTCTTCGCGTATATAGTTTATTTGTTTTATTAATTTTTGTTTAATTTGTTAATAATTTGTTTGTTTTGTTTGCTAATAAATGTATAATCAGAACAATAGAGTTCACTTCATATCATATACAATGCGCACTATCAATGTAATGTTACTGATCATTACAAATGTAATTTTCAATACGTTTTTGTTAATTCCCATTCAGGTGTGCAAGGTTGGAATTTCAATAGCCTAATTCCCTGCAAATTGGAAATTTGCAAATTTGAAAATGTTTTACGATTAGTTAAATTTATACAACAGCTACCTGCCTGAAGATCACGGAAAGTTTAATCCATTGAAAACAGCCGTACTAATGCAATAAAAAACAATCATGTTTCAGGCAAGTAATAAGTATATTAGATAATATAAATTACACACATTAGATAAATTTATCGAAACAGTAGATAAATACCTGAAAGAAAATTTGGTAAATGACGAGATAATTAATAAACTGTATTTAGTCTAATAATAAAATTCAAAAATCTAATAATAGAGATATTTTTTTTTTAAAAAAAAATCTGAAGTAATACTTATTTGAAATAAATCTAATATGCTTGAGAAACTTTAAAAAAATGTAAATGTGACGATGCATTTTTCACGAGACATTGACACATTTGGCACCAAAAATAGTAATATAATAATTTTTAAAATAATCATATTTCCCTTGCTTGTAAGTGAATAAAAGTACTACTATGCCCGACAGGGGTCGGTAGGTTTTATACCTTCTAACTACATGATGGGAAAAAAGTATGGACAAAACTACCAGAATGTTATAAAATTTACTATGTTTCTCGCGTTATGGAAACAACAAAAAAGCTCGACTGCAAATTTTACCAAAATAAACAATAAATATGGCTTTTATAATATGTGATGAAATTTGGTAATTGTAAAATTTGATGATTATATCATGATACCAAATAAATGATTGAAAAAGAATAAAATCGATATAAAAATATTATTAATGCTTCTTTTAAATTAAAATGTTTTTAAAATTTTTTATAGGTAGGTTTTTTATTTACGTCGCGCTAGAGCTGCACAATAATGGGTTATTGTCTGTGGTCTAGGAAACATCCCTGAGATGATCCGAATATATGCCATTGCAAATCTGATCCTTTACAGAGGATCCCCTGCTTTGGTAGTCCAACGACCTGTACGCAAAGTCGAGCCCTTTACGGTAGAGCAGTATAACGAAACCTCGCACCCTCGGTCCCTTTACAGGCTGATCAAAGTGGTCACCCAGCCGCTGACTGATCACACCCAGTGATGCTTGACTTCTGTGTTCTTCTGGGAACCGTGTCTTTACGATCAGTCTACTGCGGGAGTAAAATTTTATATAAATAACATTACTTACATATTTTTAATATCATTTCTTTCATATTTTTAATATCATTTCACATTCTTTTTTTTATCCTAAGAAAAATAAGTTTTCCATAAAATAGTAATTATCTGTTTTAGTGATATCCAGGGTGGGTGTTTTGACATCTCAGAATTAAATATTTTTAGAATACAAATCAAAAATAAGTGTCTGAAGTTCAATTCTGGTAACGTCTTAGCCTTTAGTATGTAGTTGGTCATGAAAAAATGAAGACTTTGATCCCATGATCTCCTGGCTCACAACAGTTTGCACCGGAAATGATGAGCATTAATGCTTCTTAACTTATTATTTAAGCTTGGGCAAAAGCAAACTACACGAACGAAAACTTAAATAAATATTAAGCAAGGATTAAAAACATTAAAATATCAATTTCAGGTTTGATTGCGTGAAAGCTGTAAAGTTTCAATCTGCAGTGAAATGGGATTTTAATATTCCTACACCCATCTACCTCTAAAGTGATTTGACAGATATCGATAGCGTTCTTGCCTTTTTCCTTGCTTAAATGAAAATTTTTGACCCCCAATATGCTTCCTTCTTTTAATTTATTTTTCTAAATAAATTAGACCAGAATCCTAAAAATTTAAAGGGTGATGATTACATTTTATTTGAGATACATAATATACATTTACAAAGGAACCCTCCAAGCTGTTTAGGTTAATTTTCACAAATAATGCACTATTCAGATATACTTTTTTTTTCTTTTCAAATTCTGTATTGCAATGATTTTAATAAAATTCTTTTGATTTACGCTGAAATCAGATTTCGTTAACAGGGTATCTAAGAAACGAACTTATTTAAGAAGAAATTTCTCCAATGAATCCAAAATGAGTAATTATTAAAGACCGATCAATGAACTGCCAGTGAAACTTGTTTTGGATTAAATGGATTTGTAATTTAGTAGACATATTTTAATAGTTAATTAAACTGCAGAGTTAATTAAGTTAGTGCATAGTTAATTAAACTAGAGAACTGCAAGGGTGAGAAACTAGAGAACGGCAAGAGTTCATCTTAGTCCAGAACCCCACGGATAGATGGCATCACCACTCGTTCGTGAGGCTACTTCCTCAATTTAGACAAAGATCTGAAGGGGAAGGGACTCGATGCGTAATGCTCAGTGACTGAGCACAGGACTTTCGATTCCACAGATTTCACAGATACCTCGGTGGGTCTTAGCGGAGTCGACAATCGGACCTTGACTCTACCGGACTGGAGTCTGACTATATATCCGCTGTGCTACCACGGTCCTCGTATTGCATTTCTTTTTATTAGAAACTATTTTCCCACATATTTTCAAAAGAGACAAATTAAAAAATTTCATTCAGGACCCCAATTTCATTCAAGATCAGAGATTAATTTTCCTTTGATCCCACTGTCTAAATCTCAAGATCCTAGCATAATCGGTTCTAGAGTTATAGGAGATTCACTAACGCTTTCATTTATTAGTATTGGAGATCGAAATGGGTTACAGGTGGCGAAAAGCAGAACTCTCTACCTACAGCAACGCTTCGCATACTTTCACCATTAGCGTGTGAAGAGTCATAGGAGAGGGAAGTACGTTAGTTTATGTCTTGATTGCTAAAAATAGATTAAAATCTTTTAAGTTATGAAACTATACGGAACCGTAAGCTACATTTAATATAGTTCTGAAAGAAAGCGTCATGGAAATTTTAAAACAATATTTGTAGGTCACAGTACCCAAAAAAATGCCCAAAATATCGAAAAAAAATTATTACTTATGATAAAACTTCAAACTATTTCAAATGCACTGAAAAAAAATCATCTCTATATCGACATTTTTAAAAAAGGTATGAATGATTTTAGATTATCCTAATACAGAAACTTGCTCAGCAGACAGACTTGAAAGTGCTTTTTCTCATAGCTGATAATTTTGTGTTTTAATCTTAATTAAATCCCTAAGGAATTTTTTCTATTTAAAATAAAGCTTTGAAGTAAACTTTTTTATCATAAGTATGATACACTTATTCAAACTGTGCATTGAATAAACATTTTATGAGGCATAACAGTTTTTACAGCATGTTATATGTACCTAACAGGAATTTTTTTACCTTTCTTTTCTACTTTTTTACAAAATAATCTATAAAAAATATTCTAATTAATATATCAACAAATGAATGCACAAAATTGTTAAGATGAATATTGTAAGCACAAAGAAAAAAAGATTTTTTATGAAAATATGTTAAAGAAGAAAAGCCTTAAGGATTTAAAAATTTTGAATTTTTTTCAAATTTTTTTAAATTTAAAAAAAATTAAACAGTTTAATTATTTTTTGAAGATAAATTATTGATTAGAAGTTAAATTAGCATGTAAAGCATCCACAAAATGAATGATTATACCTTTGTATAAAAAAAATTGTTGCAAAGGTAATGTGACCCCTTAAATACGAAAAATATTAAGAAAAGGAAAAAGATCGTAGTACATTCCTATACAACTGAAAAGAGGAGAAGAGGGAGGGGTCAAAGGCATGGAACCTATCATCTCCCCAGATGGCGCATTCGAGCATTGCGATCAAGAATAAGGATTGCTAACTCATTGTTTAAAATTAAAAATAAAACACTTCAGTACAATTGCATACAAAATTTGCCTATAAATTTCAAATAACTATCAAAAACTAATTTTATGGAGGCAAAACAACTTCAATTCACCGTTTAGGCTTATCAATTTCTTTGAAATAAACATTTATTTTTGAGTCACTTATTCCAAATGACTTACTATGTTTGCTGAAAGTTTTCCAACTATTTAACTCTTAACCGAACGTGAAAGCTTTCTTCTTTATCTTACTACTCTGTCAAGATTGGCGACAATGAGTATAAAAAAGAATGCCAAAATGACACTGTCGCTTCGAAAAACTAAAACCAATATTAGACAGAAGTATATTTCAGGCGTGACATTTCGTATAAGAATCGTATCTCATTACATGCATTATTCATGTTATTGTAAACATCTGTTTGATTCTGATAGCTTTTTTTTCCCGCACCACAAATGTATTTTTATTTTATTTTTTTCTTGCGCTCATGAATACTTAGAATGTTCAGTTTTTAAAAAAATGGCGTAGTCTCTCTCCTAATCTCGATCAACCATGAATGAAAGGGAAATCTATTTTGTTAAAAATGTTTTTTGAGTTTTTCACGCCCTCAAATATACAAACGCTGAATGTGTCAGAATCAAATATCTCCTTAAGACATTAGGAATTCTGAAAAGTGTTGCTTTCAAAGTATTATGTTTTCTTTCTTTTTGTTTTTTCAATTAGACTTAAAAATAGTTTTCAGATAGAGACTTTTAACACTTACTTAATAATTATTAATTGAATACTCAATAATTAGATTTGAATGCTCATTTAATACACAATGCGAAGTGTTAATCCACTATACCAGGAAAAAAAGTAAAATATTTCATTTGCATTTAAGTACCTGCAAGCGACGTCATGCACACTATAGCTTGAGGAACTTAATTGCAAACCTGCAGGTACTTAATTCCCTGTTGTGTTGAACTAGATTGAATGACGAACCGTGACATTAATTGTTTGTTATTTAAGTTAGGTACCCAATAAAATCTGACCCGAAAATTAATTAAGTTTGATTAATAAACCAAGCCTAAAAGCTGCAACTGTCTTGTTTAAATACAAATATCTGATTTCAACAGTCTGCTTCTTTTCAACTTTCAGGTTCCCACTTACGCCAATTTTAATTATCGTTGTAATTTCAAGTATTTTAAAAGTGTTTTTTCTACCTATATCAGTAAACACGCATTTAGATACCTGCTAGAGACGTCATGCGTCAGTAAAACATGGCATTTGTTTTGGCAGCGATACAGCAAACAATCAAGCTTAATTCACACGCGTGACGTCGCTTGTAGGTACCCAATTTAATGTTATCCGGGAATTGATTCAACGTGATAATATACCAAGACTAATAGTTTTAACGTTAACACGGCATACATACATATATATATATATATCTTTGCTTTTTGAGACAAGGTCTCATTCTGTTGCCCAGTGGTATGATCACAGCTCACTGCAGCCTCACTTCCTGGGTTCAAGCAATCCTCCCACCTCAGCCTACCAAGTNTCGAGGAACATTCCAGTGACTTTCAAGTCATGTCTTAGCCCCCAAATTCACCTGACCTTAATCCAATAGAGCATTTGTGGTCCTACTTGGAAAACCAAATTCGTGCTGCCACGCTACCTCCTTGCAATGTGAGGGAATTGCAAGACCAGTTGGTGAGCGCTTGGTACGAGATACCTCAGACTACCTATCAGCAGCTTGTGGAATCAATGCCATGGCGCGTGCTAGCAGTTTTGAGGTCTAAAGGTGGTCCTACATGTTATTAGCAGGGTGGTCATAATGTAATGGCTCTTCGGTGTATATATCTCCTGTATCTGCTTCATATTTTATACATACTGAGTTTTTATGGTCTACTTCCTAGTCAACCTAATTTACAAATGACGCTTTCAACACTTTCCCTTGTACTTGATTTTCTTGACGCTCCACAGTTTTCTAATAGTTAGTCACGCTTTTCAGTAGATCACTGAAGTCAAGAATCAGTGGCAGCAGTCAGTGTGCGGGTGGGTGACCACTTTGATCAGACTGCAAAGGAACCGGTGAAGCGTGATATCAGTCCTAGTAAAAACGCTCTACAGTTCAGGGGAGGCATTCCCTCTGCAGAGGATCGAAATTCTGACGGCATGTATTCAGGTTATCCTCAGGAATGTTTCCCAGATCGTCGTCAATAGCCCATTCTGCAGCTCTTGTACGACGTAAATAAAGTACTGTAACTCATACTATTAATTTTCTTGGCGGAACGAGCAAACTAATTTATTTACCATATAATAATACATTGTAAACGAATTAACATTGAATCATTTTAAGTTTATATTAGAGAGTATTTTGAATTTCTGATTAATAAAGATGCTCGAAGAATCTTTTTAAATGCATATTTCTATACTGTTTTGTTATATCTGTCATTAGAATAAAAGAAAATTTCCTAAGTGTAAAGTCACAATTATGTGCCGATTTGAATTAAATTCGGTGAGCATTAGTTTGAAGGCATGATGGTTTGAGCATGAGCTACTTGCTCCTTTAAATCCTTTTAACTTCCGATTCGCGCTACAACTCAAAGAAAATTTTTCGCAATACTAAGTAAATATTACATAATATTAGTGATTTGCTAGTTTGCTGCTCAATTTGAGTAAAAATGGTTTTCATTAGAGGTTTGTAACACTTCTTTATTAATTATACTTTGCGTTATCTGAAATAAAATCAACATCGATAATTTCGAGGCTTAATTGAGAACTTCTCCGAATTTGTATTTTTAAGGATTTGTATTTTCTCGTGTTTCATTTGTCAATATTTATGCTTCTAGAACATATTTTGTTAAGCCTAAGTTGAAGAAAGTAATTAAAAAATAATAAAATATAACTAAATTTATGATTTAATTTCCAATTAAATAGTGAAGTTGTAATGCTTGCAAATTTTATATGTCGCAGATTGAATCGTATTATATGCTTTAATAAACTCAGTTTCAGTGAGTTGAACTTCTAAATTATTTTTTGCAAAATCAAATATTGTAAGGCCACTTATGTGAGCAAAGAATATGAAAAAAAGTAAGTTGTAAGAGTCAAATTAGCTATATAATTAGTAACAGGGTAAAAAAAATGTCTCGTAATATTAGGTTGCCGAAAATAAACATGAAAGTGGTGACGAAAATGAATAATAGTAGCTTAACTATTTTGATACAATAATAATTTTTCCATTTTGCACTTCGAATCAGAATTCGTTAATGATGTCAATGTTCTTCTTTATTCCATAAACAACTTACAATACACAAAATGATTTATTTATTACTTTTTACAAAAATATTAAATGCTAGTTTCATCAATAAAACTTGAAACACCCAACGATATTAGAAGGTGTAAATATAAATAGAATTGTTAAAGAATAAAAAAATATAAACTGGAAGCCATTTTAATTCTTCTCCACAAGAAAAGAACGAACAATCTTAACAAAAAAAAACTGTTACCATAGCAACTTTTATGAACTAGATCAAAGTTAAAAATTAAGCAGACGATAATTCTCAACAAAAATAACGCTAAAGTTTGACTCTCACAAGTGCGTATTGTGAAGAGAAAAAAATTCTATAAACTAAGTGACTGTTCAACGAGAAAATTTACAGCATTCTACATCATGGTATGCACTGTACTATTTCGATTTTTTATCCAATAGTGTTCTAACTGAAAATTTTATCATGCTCATTCTGACTTAAATAAATTGCCTTTTTAATCCAATCAGGGCCTCGTGAAGTTGCAGATTATATATTAAATAATAATTATTTTCTGTTTAACAATCGAAAAACGTTACTAAAATAACAAATAAAAGAACATTCACTTACAGAAGTAATCATCGTAGTACATATATTGAACACAGCATTTAGTTTCTTAATAACATCTTAACCACGATGTTCTAAATACGATTAAATATTTTGTGAAATAAAATATATTTAAAGAAGCTTGTTTTGTGTAATTTAAATTCTGTGCATTGATAGTCTCATGTAGTCGAGTTTAATCTATTTCTTCCAAGTTTATGCATAAAAGATCATTTTTCCAAGAATCCTTTTCGAATACTACTTCAAATTCAAATATTCTATTGAATACAATGATTTCTGGGCTTTAAAAGATTTAAAGTTTCTTTTTCCGCGAAACCAAGTAACAATTTCCAATACAAGGCAATATTTTACTGTTGAGTTGCTGCTTCCATGTTGCCATAGAGATGTTTCGTATCTAAATCTTAAAATAATGATAAGTATTTCGCCATTCCCTTGAGTAAGAATTATAGCTTAAATTTCTTCATAAAAGTAACATTGATAGTCTAGGGAACTATGTAGTATAACATTTATATATAAATTTTATTGAGAAGTGATAGTTTTTTTATATCAAACAGTTCTTTAGTATTGTTTCCACTTGGGTATTTAACATAATATCTGAATTTCCTCTGGGTAACATTACATTGGGTAGAGTTAATTGTCTGAAAAACATTCAACAAAAATCGAAATCTGAACAAATTAAAAATGCGGTTTGCCTTTGCTTTTTCCAGAATTGCATTAGATAAAAGCAACTTTAACATACTTAATACAGCTTTAATTATATAGTCTGAATTTTAAAATTTGCATACACTGAGAAAGAAAACGTATGGTCAAAACTTCCGGATTTTGGTAAATATGGTAAAATTTGATGATTTTATCATGATTTTTTAGAGCATGTCATAAAAACTATCGATTAGGTTAAATTTGCTTTTCAGTTTTTTTTAAAAAATTCTTTTACTAAATGTGTGGTAACGAGAACTACAATTTTGAAAACCAGTATTTCAGACTAAGAGTTACCATATAATCAGGAAAATTTTCAAGTGAATGGCTTAAATGCCGTATATTTAAGTTTTATTATTAACCAGATTTTTGTTTTTTTTTTAACAGAAAAGTTATTAACATACACTACGTTAATTTTATCAAAATTTTTTCTCCCCTTACAAATACTTTATTTCATTTTTTTAAATAAGGAAATTACTTAAAAATAATTTAAACATATTTTTTTTTTAAAAAATGAAGATTATTAATATAGAAGATTTCGCCCCCAATTTAAATAGTTCCATTTTTTTACAAGATCAAACTAAGTAAATACGCAGTAAAAGTAAAACAAAAATGTTTCTAAAAAACCTATTATTCAGTTGTTTAACTTATACTTTTATTCGCAATACTAAATTAAGAATTACTAAAAGAAAACATATGAAATATGCTTTGTAAATATAAAAAATTTTGTAAAACATTCCCCCAGAACATGACTCCTTTACCGGCCTATTTGCTTAATTATTTGAAATGTAATTTCAGATAGTGACACTTCATTTCAAAGCATGGGCTCAAATATATTAAGGATAATAAAGAAGCTTCCACAGTTATGGTTATAGCTAAAAAACATTTAAAATTTTCTAATGGTAACTCCTTTTTTTCCATCTAAGTAAGTTTAGTTCACAGGGTAAAACATAAAATGAGTAGAAAAAAAAGCGAAATACAACATTTAAAACAAGGTTTTTTTAATTTTCTATCATGTTTTTGATAAACCTCGTTTAGTTGAGCTGAATCTTTCAGCAAATATAGTTGGGCTTATTGTTGAGCAAATTCTAGTTCTAAAATTATTCAATTGCTACTACATACAACTAAAGTTACAGACAACGTTTTTTTTTAAGTAATTATACTAAATGTATAAATAGATACAAGTAAAACATGTATTCCTAATAGCTTTAAAACTTTTAGTACAATCATCTTTGATTATATTTGATTCAGTGTATAAAACTACTATGTATCACTCGCCTAAATAGCTAGCCTCACTTCGCCTTGACCCACTTCGCCTAAAACCCTTCCCACTATTTACCAACACCCGATCTGCTGTTGTTGTTGTAGTTCATTTAAGTCGCACTAGAGCTGCACAATAGGCTATTGGCGACGGTCTGGAAACATTCCTGAGGATGATCCGAAGACATGCCATCACAATTTTGATCCTCTGCGGAGGGGGTGGCACCTCCGCTTCGGTAGCCCGACGACCTGCACGCGAAGTCGAGCACTTAACGTTAGCACAGTTTAACGAGGACCAATACCGCGCATCCTCGGCCCCTACGCAGACTGATCCAAGTGGTCACCCACCCGCACACTGACCGCAGCCAGTGATGCTTGACTTCGGTGATCTGCTGGGAACCGCGTCTTAACGATCAGTCCACTGCGGGCCACCCGATCTGCAATGCTGTTTAAATTTTTACTACCAATTAAGAGTACACGTAATAGCGTTTTACCTTTTACCAAGAGGAAGACCATGAAATAAAAAAAAAACTTTTTTTGAGACTTTACGTAATATTTCCTTATAAACTGAGAATCAGTAGAAACTTGCAAATAAAAAAATATATAAAATAAGACATCTAAATAAAATTGGTATTTAAAGAAATAGTTGCAAAGGAACGTAAAATATTAACTGCCCGGAACAAAAACTTATTCTTTAAAACTAGATTTTAGATTACTTCGTATTTTATAATTGTGTTAAATACTGTATATTGCATTCAAAATGTTTATAATGAAGAATTATCAAAATATAAGCTTTTGCATAATTAAATACGGTGTTTCACATATTAATGGCACATATCACACACTTATTTACAATTTTTAAAGAACACAATTGGAATTTTTCATTTTTTCATCTATATCAAAACTTTTTTTTTGTTTAGCACTGAAGAATGCTTAGAAAAGAAAAGTAAGTTCCTATTTCGAATGCTCTATTTTTGGTTAATAAAGCACAAGCCTTTTAATACTAAGTGCTGCTTTACTATGTCATGCATGTTACCATCATTAGTAGTTTGTAAATATTTATATGGCTTTTAGATTTTAATCGTATTTTAATAGTATTAGCTTATTAGAATTTTATAATAAAAAAAATGGAATTTGAATATTATTTAGAACAATTTAGCTGTTAATTTTTTTTTACCCTATATGGTAACACATGACAAATTTGGCAAAAAACATGACATTATTTGCAATGTTTTCTTTTAAAAACAAAAATTTACGCAATATTTATAAGTTTAAAGAAAGATAGGAGAAATAATTTTGTCGAGAGTATAGAATGGAGATTATTGCAATTTTCATTTTATTTAGAAGAAGAAAAAATATGAACTAAAAATAATTTAAAGGAAAGAAATATATGAAAAACATTTAAGCATTATTGAAGAAATGTTTGTTTTTCATATATTTTTAAAAACTAAATATTTTCATTTAAAATAAGCTTTTTGTTTTTAAATTTCCACTCAAATTTGAAAACAGCCTTTTAATCACAAATTGAAAGCACAAACATTTACTTTTTTTTGCATAAAATTTGAATATTTGTTTTATTTTTAAAGCGTTACCTGAACATCTAGAGTATATTTTCGAAAGATTAAAATAAACAGTACCTTCTTTCTCAAAACAAGCACTTAAAAAAAGGTTAATAAACCTTTTGCATTTCATGTGTACTTTATATTTTAAAGAATAAAATGTTCCAAAACTCTTCTTACATATTCGGAAATTCAAATACCGCTCCAGATGAAATGAGAAACTACGACAAGGCAAGGAAATGAAAAAACTGCATTACTGATTTTAGAAAAAGAGAAAAAAAATATGTTAAACAATCGATAAAGAAAGTTTAGAAAGAAGTTTCAAATCGATCTAAATTGTGAATTTGTTCTTTAGTGACCTACCCCAAGGCAAAAGAACAGAAACTTCTACATGCATATACGCACCCACTAATACTTTCGTTTTTCTTTTTTTTTAGTAAAAACGTTTACATTCGAAATGATAGTCGATTTAATGCTATTTTCACAGTTGGATAATTTAACTCAGCTCTATTAAATGATTCCGCCTTAATTTTATCATCGTCTGAAAAGAAACTTTTTATAATAATAATTTTTTTATTAAGTCATGAATTTGTTACTTTAAAAATAGATGAATTGCAAATATTAATTCCTATGATTGATTTCCTTTGTCAAAATAATTAAATACAATTGTTGTTTAAAGTCGTTGTTTTCCAATTTAGGTTGTTTCTGGCATAGATATACAGTCCGCAAAAAAATAAGCGGACCGCCCTGAATAACTTTTGATCTAATGAATGGTTCTTCACGCGCTAGGACTCAATCATTATGGTTCGAGGGGGGACCTCAAATATGCAAATTAGTTAGTGCAGACGATATTTTAAGTTTCGAAATCCGACACACAAACGTACTTTCTCTGAATAAACATGCCTTGTTTTTCAACGGATTTGGATTTCTGACCCCCGAAATATAGGGGGTAGCAGCAATTTGGAAAATGTGGTCCCTGTAGTTTGGTCAGGAGAGCACTCCAAAGTTTGGATCCCTTAATGTTAATTCTACTTTTGGCGTATTTCGTCAGATCTAGAGAAATTTAAAAGCGAATTGAAAACTTCTTACGCACAATTATAAAATTCATTTATCCAAGGATAATTCTATACACAAAATTGTTTTCAATAAATATTTATTATTTTTTTATTATTTTATTTAATATTAGTTAAAAAAAAATTTGAATTGCGAGGTATACAATTTTTTACTTCATTTTAAAGAATGTAATTTTACATGGCAAAATACAAAATTTGAATGAAATTGTTTAAATATTTCCTGACAAATCGAATTTTTAAAATACTACTTTTTGAAATTCGATTTCTCAGGAACTATTCGACCGAATTCGCGCAAATTTTGCATTGTTCCAGGTAAAATTATATTATTTAAAACGATGTAAAAATGTATTTACCAAACAGCTCAAAACATTTTCGACTAATATTAAATAAAATATTAAAAAATGGTAAATATTTGCTGAAAATTATTTTTTGCATGGAATTTTCCTTGGATAAATGAATTTTATAATTGTGTGCAAACTATTTTAATTCTCTTTAGAAGTTCTCGAGCAAAATACGCAAAAAGTAAAGGGTCCAAACTTTGGACGGCCCTCCTGATGAAACTATGGTGACCATATTTCCCAACTTTGTTGGTCAGTCCCTATATTTTGTTGGTCAGAAATCTGAATCCGTTGAAAAAGGGGCATGCTTATTCAGAGGAAGTACGTCTTTGTGTCTGATTTCGTAATTAAAATATCGTCTGCGCTAATTAATTAGCATATTTGAGGTTACCCTTTTGAACCATTAAGAATGAGTCCTGAGGTTTGTATTATCAAAAGTTATTTGGGGTGATCCGTTCTTTATTTTGATCGCTGTACAAACCTAGGTTTAAATTAATATAACATGATAAAACACATATTTGCCACCATGAGATTTTGAGTTGAATGGCCTATTTTTAGAATTAACTTTTTCATCTCATTTAGTTTCGGGTAAATGGATAAAAGTTATTGATAAAAATTTACCATATTTTGTACCATGTACAGGTTATTTCCTTTGCAGAAGTGCAAACCTTGAAATTTATAGAATATTTCCAAACAAACATTTGCCATCATGCCGACCAGGTGGCCGAGTGGTTAGCGTGCCTGACTGCGGAGCCGATGGTTGCGGGTTTGAATCCCGCTCAGGGCACGGATGTTTCTCTCTCTCTCTCTCTCTCTCTCTCTCTCTCTATTCTATGTCCTTTCTGCTGTGTGATTGTGTGAATGTAACCCGCCCTATAAACAGGTTTGTGGTTGTATGAAGTGGGCGACGCTACTCCACCGCCGTGGCTTAGCCATAGGAGGTGCTCACTAGGTAACGATAAGAAAGAAGCAATTCTGGCATTTCTGAGACCAATGGGGAATAGACCCAAGTGCCCGTGATTAATCAAAAAGTAAAATAAAAAAATTTGCTAATATAGGGTTCAGAATGGCAAAATTATGCAGTGGAAGAAATAATTTCCTACTGTAAGTTCGCAGACGAGAACTGCAAACTGGAAGAAACGGAGAAACCATTAAAAAGTTCTCTTTGTCATCGATTTGACTAAGTGCTGTTAAAATATATATCAGGCTTCAACAACCAGCCAATTTATTTAAACATTGTTAAAGCTATTGTATTCATTTTTCAATTCTTGTTTATAAGGAACTAATATGTTTATTGATTTTCTAAAAATGTTCCTTTTGATTTAAAATTTAGTTATATTAATATAATATAAGAATTTAATTCCATCCGAGTTGTCTAATTCATATAATAATTCGTTCGTTTGTCTAAAAGTTTTGACAAAGAGCTTTCTATTGTGCTTGTAATAAATTTGAGAAAATTCTCTACTTATTCATCATTAAATCAAAATTAAATTAGAAACATATTAAAATCTCAAATTGAAATGTTGTAAGAATATTAAAATAATGAAAAAATTTCGGAATTTTGCACAAATGAATTCATAGTTTGGACAATATTACAGATATTACAGTAAGGCATACACTGAAGAACGAAATGCAACTTATTTTTTTTAATAACAAATGCTTGTTGTGTAATTCTTTTGTAGAACGAAAACTTCTTATCTGTAATCAGGTTCGTTCCGCACATATTACAATTTCATACTGTTAATAATTCTTAATGGATTTAAGTTATTGTAGTGATTTTGGTTTCAGTAGTTTATAAAAAAAAATTGGAATTTCGCGTAACAAGTTATTTGTACTTCATTAACAAGACCATTCGCGTCAATAAGATGCCCAAACATTTTGCCACTTGATTTCTTTTAATGCCAAAGAATTTTTTTTTATGAAGAACTAGTGCAAAAACTCTGCAAGAACTGATTAGAGCTGGTTTAATTTCTGCCGCCATTAAAAGGGATCGAACTCTGGTCCTTCATACTGACAGCTTAGTACCTTATCCACTGAGCTATCGGTTAACATGTTGCAATTATTGTATTCGTTAAAGAAAATAGATATTTTGTTTTGCTTTATAAATAAAGGGAAATATTAATTGTGTAAACAAATCTTAAAATTAATCTATTTCTTTTTTCATAATTGTAATTTAACAAATTAGCATAATAGAAATCATTGATACTTTATATTGTAGTCATTAATGATTTAAGACATTGGGGAAAACCTAAAAAAGTACTAATTACAATGGACTATTTTATTCGTCCTTATTCAGAAAAAAAAATATTTTAACTGTTTCAATCATTAACAAAGCAAGTTCAAGATTAAATTTCTTATACTTAAGTTACATTAAGAATTTTTTTAAAAAAAGCTATAAATACTGGTTTTGCTAAAAACTTCGTTTGAAGACAAGTGTTTAAGCAAAAAATATTGTTAAATTACTTGGGCAAAAAAAAAGCATCAATTAACCGCTTTGTAAGTTTTTTTTTTAAACGGTAATTATAATTAACGATTTTCTTAGACACATGAAAACACATGTGAATGGCTTTAGTTTAAAAAAAAGGTGTATTTAATTATCAAAATGACTTTTCCATGCTCTTGAGTTTTTTAATATGTTTTAATGGATGAAAAAAAAGTTATCTATTAAAAAAAAAATGAAATGAAAAAATGAGAAAGATTTGTGGATAAGAAATGTTCGTCGCACCTTTGGTAAGGTGAATATGCTTTAGTTATATAATAAGCTTAAAGTTTTTTTGAGAAAAAAAAAACAAATTTGATTAAATGCTTTGTTTCTTTCCTGTGAACTTAAAAACTTTTTTTTTCTACTTTTTAATTTTTGAAATTAGTTTGCCGGGGAAAATGATTTAATCAAATTTCTTTTTCTAACAACGATTATCTACATATTTTGAAAAAGAAATAATAAAAAGAACTTAATTTTTTTGATGCATGAAAGTTTTAATTTGTATTGAAAAACAAAATTAAATTATAACTTTATATTTAAATATATTTTCAGCTTAAAATATTCATCGTTATAAAAGAAGCAGAAATAATGGAAATTTAGTTAATAATATGAGCCAAATATATAAATTTATGCAATTCTGTCACATATTTTTTGCTAAAAAATGTGATTTCTTATTGATTTGTAAAATATATCAAGTATAGGGTTATGCATGAAATACACATTTAAAAAACCAGATTAAATTACAGTAAAAATTACTGACCCTCAGGGTGTCGGTCCTTTTTACCGTAAAATCCATTTTTAAAATATGCTACGGAACAAAAAAATCTGACGCACCTTAATTTTTACGATAAAAATTACCGTAATAATCACGCTAATAAACTAAATACTACGTTAAAAAGTAGGGTGTTATATATAACGGTAAAAATAGATTTTATGATGAAAATGATCGTACGGATGATGCACCACGAGAGTTGGTATTTTATACCTAAATATGATCAGGATTTTTTTTACAGTGTAGCAATATATCAAGTAAAAGAACTTAACAGCTTTACTTGTATATTGCTTAAAAAAGAGCAAACACTTTCAATAATTTTTGACCTAAGGATCATATTTTCGCGTACAAGGACACATACGATTAGAGATTTTATCACTTAAAATTCTGCAAAAGCTTTCGTACCTTGAAATTCAAATTTTTTTCGATCATTAGTCAATTATATATTTCTAAATGGCAAAAAATTACATAAAAATATAATTTTCAACAATGGAATAATCTTGTCTGCGAAAATTCTTCGATTCGCTTCAATAGTTCCGGGAATACGGGCAAAATTATCAGAAGTGGACTTAACATTAAATGGACACGGCTTTCGACCGCTGCACTGCCTAAACTGTTGGGGCTATATTATCCAGATTACGGTCAATATCAAAACTTAACGAAAAATAGATACGCTTTTTCAGAAAAAATTAGTTACTGTAACTCTGATTTCGCAAAAAGAAATCTGCATCACAAATTACATTGCATGTTTAAGGTTGTGCCCTCAAACTATCAAGATTGATTCCTAGTACGTGAAAATACGATTTTTTGATCAAAAGTTATAAAAGTTGTTCGCCTTTTTTATCCCTGTTTGCTCACCGTTTTCCGTATATATAGAATTTCGTTGAACAGTACTCATTTTTTTTAAAGTAATAAGTAGATATAAACTTGGTAGCATATATTTTATATTTAAAATAATAACAAAATAAAGGAGACAGCGGTGTCAAATTAGATGATTTGGGGGAACAACACAGAATTGCTCAAAAGTCAACAACAATAAGAATATCAAAAATAAAAACGTGTTCTTTCGCGTAACGCCTCCATGAACTCTGAATTGTTAGCTTTCTCTTTTTTTTCCGTTGAAAGTATTTATTTGAAAAGTAAACAAAATTCAACTTTGGTATGTTTTGGAGATAGCTTGACTTGGAGGTAAGATAAAAGAAATCAGGTATCATTTCTCTAAACCCGATTTTTCTTATTGAATAAGTAGTGCCACTTACGAAAATTATTGATGTGCTTTATAAGAATCAATAGACATTCTAAATTTTAATAATAAATTCAATAGATCTTCCATAACTGACTTATTTTATATCGTTATCAAACATTCACTAAATATTCCATATTTTACTTATTCTATATTGTAACAAAACATTTAATGTAAGTTTTTTATTCAACTTATTCGATATATATTCGAAATCTTAAATATTCTAAATCTAATTTGTTTTTTACAGCTACAAGACATTCGACAGATATTCCACCATTTTAAATCAAAGATATTCTCTGTGTCTCAATATAAATTCAGAAATTATTCTTTGACTTAGATATTTTATATAGTAACAATAAATTCCAAAATTATGCTATTTCTTAGATATTCTATAGCTTAATTAAGAGTTCCCGCAAAGTGAAAAATGTCAAAAAGTTCGAAATTCGTTTTTTTATTTAATTGAATAATTTGAAGTTTCATTTTTCCAACGATTTAAAGTTAATATTTCTCCGCTTAGTAGAAGTATTTTAAATTATTTATCGAAGCGCTCATTATTACATAAAATTCGAGCAGACGAAATGGTTTTGGTTTCGCAGCAGACGACATTTGATAACGCTTCGATTTAATTTCGCTTCAAATTGTATAATAAGAAGGTAGCTTGTAATTTTTACGTTATTTAGCTTTTAGCTTTATCAGATCATCATTTAAGTTAAAGACTATTATACTTTAACTTTCGTTTTTTTTTTTTTAAATATTGTGAAGCAAACTTGCTGTTTTGATATTTTTAAAACATTAGTTAATTTTAAATATCTTTTTTATTAATGTTATATTATTTTTTTTTCGTTTTATAATTCGCGATCGCAACGCTCGAGTACGCCGTCTAGCGGGAGCCTGTAAATATCAGACATTAATTTATCACGTTTTCATTTAGTTCCATCGAAATCCTTGACAGAATCAGACGCCATTTTTTAGCAGCNTCTATTTTTGTTAAAAAGATCTTTATATTTGTTTTCGTTGATGTTTTTGTTTTGAAGCGTGAGTTTTGATTTTCTGATTCAGTTTTTGGCTATGGGTTCAACTGGAAATTTTTTCAAAAAGCGCAAGGCTTTTAATTTTAATGGAAGTAAAACAGAAGTACAACGTAATCTTGTTAATGTTTTATTAGATAATTCTGCTTCTAACCGTAAGCTTAGTAACTGTAATTTGTTGGAGAGTCTAAAGTGTGGCAATGATTATTGCCCTGGCTATTAACTGTTAATTTTTAGTTTATGAATTTTTTTTATTACTTTTTTGATATATAAATAGGAATGTTAATGCATGAATTTGTTACAATTATAATTAATATATTTTTCTAACATTTTTTTTATTTTAAATTTGAGTATTTTTGGAAAAAAAATTACTTTTATATTTGAGACATTTAAGACATTAAAACCTTAAACTAACTAACTTAATAAATCATGTTCTGAGTAATAACTGTAGACATGTATAAATTCAAGAGAAATGTTTAAAAGCTTATGATTCAAAGTTTTCAATTGTTTTAGTAAAATTCTACGTTTATGTAAAAAAAAGTTTTATGTGAAATTCTACGTTTTGCCTCATATCTCAAAATAAGCATTTTTTTCAACTTGATGTACTTTTTCTCGCAAATTTATAAAGTTACAGAGTTAAAAAAAATTACGCAATGTGTATGTATATTAGTTTACTTTTCCATGAACTTTTGCAGAAATATTGATTGGGTATTATTTAAAGATTACTGTTTACATTTTTCTACTTAAAATTTACTGTTTTTGGCTTTTTTTTTTAAATTGCTCCACTAAATAATTTTTTTTAAAAGTTTAAAATAAATATTTCATAAAAGCTCATGTTGAAACATAACTATCATGAAAAGATGTGTAAAAATTCTCCAGCAAATATCTCCGTAAACTTCTAACAAATGGAACAGGAGAAATTACCTTTTTAAGATGGGGGTATAGGAGATTTTATGTGATTTCGTGTCCCGTTACAATTCATTTTAAACCATTCAAAGTTAGAATTCCTATTCTAAAATTTCGGTAAAATAACAAGGTAGCAATCAGACCATCTAGATAACTGTTAAGTTTATGACTAGAAACATTTCTTTCCTTTCTACGGGTTTGAAATCGTTTGCAACGGGTATTGTTTGCAACTGGTTTACCAATTCTCGTTGATAATCGTTGCATCATTGATAATCGTTTGCAACTGGTACACCATGAATGACTATACGGTTTTGTAACCATTTACCACTAACATGACCACTAGCAAATTCGCATGAAGGCTTACATAAATTCGTCGAATGTAATAAATAGATTTTTATTTTTAATCTCTGTCTGGTTCGGTTTAGCTAAGCCTAGTAGATCGAATTCATATTAATATTCTTATTGTGCTTTGTGTATATTTGATTTACGTACCAATTTTATTTTAAGAAACATTGTGTATATGCATCCTAAGTTATTCTTTCTTTATATTGTAACCAGAAAATAACTTTGCTGACTATTATGCATTTTCTATTTTACTGTAATTATACATTTTGGAGCTGTTGAACGAAATAAAATGGTGGCAGCTACTTTATACCATGTTGTGTAAAAGAACATTCTTGATTTTTCATTACACTGGGAATCATCCTTGGTTCTTGGTTTATTGAAACATCCAGATTCATATGAGTTATTGCATATGGCTCTTCACTGCACATCTTTGATGGAAAGTAGGGCCGGGAAGGGATAAGACTCGATGCACTAAAATCTTTCCGTGTATCTAAACACTAAAAATGGTGGCAATTACTTGACACCAAAGAGACAACGAAAACCAAGGATAGTTCCTGGTATAGTGAAGCACCTAATATGTTCTTTTACACCGCTTGGTGCAAAGTAGCCATTGCATTGCTTGTTATTCAGCAACACTAAAATTTATATATACAGTAAGTTGCTGTAGTAGTTTATTTACGTCTCACTAGAGCTACACAATGGGCTATTGGCGACGGTTAAATAACAAAATTTTGACGGTTAATTGAGCAAAACCGAAGTTAAAAGAACATGGGCCGCCCATAGAGGAAAAAAAAATCTTGTGAAACTACCGGTTATAATCTAGTAATATCAATTATAATATTACATAATGTACGGAGAAAAAAGTTTGGTAAAACTACTGTATTGTATGTTAATGACATTTCAGGAAAAAGAAGTCATGTTTCTTGTTAATAAAATTATATATGCTATTTAAACCCTTCATTTTGTGATTTTTCCGATCATTTGTCAATGGTTTACAAGAAACTTTGGTTTTTCGAAATTATAATTACCACACATGTAGCAAAAATATACAAAACTGAAAAGTTAATATAAGCGAATAACGGGTTTTTACGCCATGGTCTAAGATATCATGATAAAATTACAAAATTTTATTGCACATTATAAAACACTATTATGTTGTTGATTTTACCGAAATTCTGAAGAGCTTCGTTAAAATTACCGAGCTTTTTAGAGTTCCCATAGAACTGAACCAGGTACACGGTATAGTTTTCAAAATATAGTTTTATTAATACTTTTTTTTCCTCAGTGCACAATCAAAACATTTTGTTTAGCATTAAACCTTAATAACAGTATTTTTAACACAACATGGTGCAATTTGCAGCAACGGGAATTGGATGTTGAAATTAACCATGTTTTCTATGCCATATTGAACCATAGCATTGTGTAATCATGAAAATATGTGCAATACGAGAAAAAAAAATCGAACACTGACTAATTTCTGATATTCCTCTTTTCAGAATGATCACGTATTATATTTTATCTCTACTATTTTGAGAATCTTAACTTAAATATGCTAATTAATTAGTGCACGTTTTTAGTCACGAAATTGGACTCAAAAGTTAATTTTTAGAGAAAATACATTTTTATTAAAAACACACGTGGTTCGTCGAATTCGGATTACTTATCCTTATATTATGGAAGCTAACTCCTATAATTTGAAGGTTGAATATAAAATCCATCGGGAAAAAAAAGGTATGAGTGTTTTTATGTCTACGTGCTTACTTGTGAACATCTTCCAAACGAATATTATAACATCTTTAAAAAATAATAATAATCCCAAGAAATTGTTGTGAACTTCACTTTCTTCAGAAAATTACAAATTGCGCAATACATGACAGATATGTCATCAAAAAAGCAAAAACTCATCACTTTCTGCACATTGTTAGAACCTTGAGCTTAAATTCAATTTGGACATAGTCAAAATTATTTCTACCCCAGTCACTTTAGCGTATCTTGATGCCTTGGAATCGTTTTTTATTCTTATGAATGCTTATTTCCTTCTGTTAACGACATTAGTTCCTCACCACCTCGTCATATAGCGCGGAAATGCATTTTACCCTAATTTGCCCTTCTCAGTCATTGTGGATATTTTTATTCTGTTTTTCATCTTTTTTTCTCTCTCTGCTACTGTGGTTTAGTCTAGTTTTGTTTCTCCTCTGTATTTTTCCATTTTTCGTTGGCAACTTTAAGTTTTTATTCCTAATCATTTCTGTTTCTTGTCATTCACTTCTGGCAAATTTTCAAAATAGGCGCATATTTTTGAGCACTTTAAACATGTCGACTGAAATTTCCAATTTTGTAAATTTTTTTTAAAGGTAATGCAGTTTTTAATCAAGTTTTAACTTTAAGATTAGTTCCTCGAATCATTAAAACTGCATCTTAAAACATGTAAAAGCAATCATTAGATTAAAAGTTAATACGGCGTTCTATTTTTCTTATTTTTAGCCTGTGCCCTTTCGCAATACATTTTTATAAATAAATACAATTTTCAATTTTAAAATTTTCTGTGCAAAGCTGTTACGAAAATCCCATTAAAGATAAGAGAAAATCATCAGAAGTTTTAGTCTACATGAAACATCAAAAATAATTTTTTTCCGCATCATACTTATTTTCAGAATGAGCATCTGGCAACACCCTTAAGGTTAGAAGAAGTATTTATTTTCCCAAACATACATTTTCCCCAATCATTCTTCCGCCCAAAAGTATAACTTCGTAAAATACATCTTCTTACGACGGTAGTAATACGTAATTTTATATATGTGCAATGTTTTTAATACCAACGCGAGAGTAAATATTTTCCCACGTCGTTTAGTTACAACTTAAACTGGAAATAAGATTTGTCGAACTCCAGTTATTTTTTTTTAAGAAGTTAAGTTTTTTTTTTTTTTTTACGACGCAGAATTTCGCCCGAAGTTAAAAAAAAACCTAAAAATAAAATTATTTGGGGAAAAAAAATATTAAGAAGTAAACATATTTGATGTTGATTTAGAAATAGATTTTCACAAGAGCGGAAACATTTTTTTTCCTTCCAAATATATATATTAGAAGGTAATTTTTTTGTGAAATCGTCCGCCACTCGTTTTCTAAATCACAAGTTTTGCTTTCCTTAGAAGTTTTGTGATACTGGAAAAATAAAATCCGTTACCTAACTTTATAAATCCATCTCCTTACACAACTACAATAACAGCTGTTGAAAATGTAAGTAATGCATTTTAATAGCTGCAATATTAGTAATAATTTTAATAGAATAAGAAATAAAAATTTGCACATATGTTTAATACAATTTTAATTTTATGTATGTTAGCAGTAATGAGATATCGGTATTGTATACATTGTCAAGGATATTTAAACAATATCCAAGGTATTTATTTATACATGGTAGTTAGTCAAAAAAATCCCGGGTCAAATTAAGGTAAAAAGTAGCGGAACTCTGGTTGCCAGTGTGGTTACAGTAAAATCCATTTTTACCGGAATATCTTACGGAATAAAAAATCTGTTAAATCCTAATTCTCAGAGTAATAATAACCGTTAAACCATTGAATCACTCTAATTAACAAATATTATTGTAAATGTCACTGTATAATATTTAACGGTGATAATGTATTTTACGGATGATGCATCCTAAGTACCGGTATTTACTTAGGCGCCGGTATTTCTTACTGTAAAATTAATTTTAACGTGACATTTACATTTTAACGAAAAATTCATATAACATTGCGTCTCTGTACGCAATGCCAAATGGTAAAAAATGGTAATTAGAAAAAATAGTTATTCCATAATTTATTAGTGCAATTATGGTAAGTTTTAATTAGTTTTTTTTTTTTCAAAATATTGGTTAACACATTAAGGTTCACATTTTATTTTGTTTTCTTTAATAAGAAAAAACATGCATTTTCAGTAATCGCTATGCATCAATAATAATAATAAACCTTTAAAACGCAATACTAATCAATGGACAATGGGATGGCTCAGTGAAATAAATTAGCTCAATTTTTATTTAACTGATGTGCTTTTTCTTTCTCTTTTTACGGTAACGAAAAACTGGCCAGTATTTTTTTGACCGTTATGTCTTACTCAAATGTTTTTTTCTTTTTTTAATCTAACAAACATTTCCCAGTAATCCATAAGCTAATGTTTTCGTCCTAATCCAATAATTTTAACAGTAACCAAAGAAAGTTAAAAAAAAAATTTCGTTTCTTGAATTAATAAATGTATTGTGAAAATATTTTTAATGTATTTTCTATTTATTGTTGTTATTGTAACATTCCCCTTTCCTATATCAGCAAGCCTGCTTTTGAATAAGGCGAATTTTTAAGGCAGAGGGTCTGTTTTTCTGTGGCGCCATCTACAGCCAAGAATACGACTTAGTCCACACACACACGTCATAGCCTATTTTATAAGTAAGACCCAATTATACTCCATTCATTCATCCACTGATCGTAATTTTGAACTTAACCATCGAACGATCAATTTCCAATTCAATACCCCTAGAGTCATCGATTTGTTATGAGAACTTGGAGGACTGTGTGACCCCGACAGATTTAATCTGCGCCAATCATCATTTAATGCACGAGATTTCTTCGACCGGAGGAATTCAAACTCACGTTCTCACGAACACGAGTTCAACTTCCTACCAACCGGGCTACCCCGGCCCTATTTATTGCAAATAATATTAATTATATCCAGAAAATATTACTTTAAATAATATTATAATTACAAAATATTACTCTTTAATTTTTTTTAAAGAAAGTGGCGAAAAAATAATGCGCCGTTTCTTTCACCGTGTGTTCATAACTTGCATAAAAGACATTCAATAATACAATGCCAAAATCGACATAAAATTAATTCTAGCACTTCATTCCTCGATTAAAAACACCAGGCATTTTATACAATATCTAGATAGTGTAGGCGTTATGGCCATTTTTTACATCGCCTATAGCATAAACACAATGATTTAAAAAAATACAGACAAAATTGCCAGAATATGGTAAAATTTAACATGTTTCTGGCTCTATGGAAATAGCAAAAAATTCGGGATTTTTTTACAGCAGAATTTTGATATTGATTTTGGTAAAATTAGCAATATATATGGTTCTATATAGGTAATAAAGTTTGGCAAATGTTGTAAAATTCGGTAATTTTACATGATACGTTTTAACATGGGATATTAACCTTTCATTTATTTAAATTTACTTTTCAGTTTTATATTTTTTACTAAATATGAGCTAATAGGAAATATAATTTTAAAAACTAGAATTTCCGGTAAACCCTTACCATATGAACGGATAAATTACTAAATGAATGGCTTGAATACCGTATATTTTGGTTTTAGTAACCAGAATTAAGTTTTTTCCCCAAAGATAGCATTATCATGTACGACAATATTTACCGGAATTTTTATCATTTTTTTTACGCTCGGCAAATATTTTTATAACTTCGAGTAAGTTAAAATCATACTATTATTTCTACACTTTTCCTAGAATTTTTAATTTTGAACTGTTAAAAAACCAACATTTTTTTTTAAAAAATGTGAATCTTTTTTTACATTTTAAGTAAAAAAGCAGTATTTTTAAATCTGCAAAGAATTACGAATATGATTTTAACAAGTAATCATAAAATTATTGGAAAGCTTTTAAAGGAAAAGTTTTATTATAAAGGAAAAGTTATAATTTAAGAAAAGATTTTTTTGGTTTGATTAGAAAAATTTTTGTAAAATTATTCTAAAAAGGACAACATAATTAAAAATGTTGCTCTTTTTTGCAAGCTATCAAACTAAAACGAAACTTGTTTACTAAAATATTTCATTCCAAATGTTAGCCTTCTGTCTTTTAATTGTTCGAAAACGTTAAATCAAATCGACTTATGTCATTTAATGTTTCAATCAATTTGGAGCGATATTATTTAATGTTTTTTGCTTGATAATTTTGCATAAAATTTGAGTTTATTAACAAAAGAAACGTGGTTTGCTCAAATTTTAATTTGTCTTTTGCATTTCAATTTCGACTTATTTTCCTTACTTTTTCAAATACTTTAAAATGGTTATGAAATATTAAAAGAAATTCCTTCATTAAAATGGTAATTACGTAACTTTCATCAAAAATTTTATAATTACTGGATAGAAACACACTGTTAGAAGTGTGCTGGATTAAATTGGTTAAATATTAAATTATTTAAGTTTATTTTACCATTTTCCAAAAAAATAATAAAATAACCCTAAATAAGCTGGTATTCTAATTGTCAACTGATAGATAAAACGTTTATTAACTACTTTCAACTAATACGACTAAACAGTCCAAATTTTATCGCACCAACTACGTACTTCTAATTAACTCACTTAGATCCTTGCAGCTAAGTACATATTATAGCTGAGAGTTCAATCTCATGACTAACGGAGAGGGGGTTTGCCTCCAACACTCGTTTCTAGTGCTCTGCATTCCCCAATTGGTGACTCTGGACTATACGATTCTCTCATTCACGCATAGAAGGCAACCACATAAAACTGCTTAATACAAAAAAATTCTTGTATTTCGCATCTTTTTCAATAGGGGAAACAATTAGATTAACTAATTAAACCATAGTTTCCGGTTCATTTGATAAAACACAACAAAACCACAACGTATGTTCGTCACCTAACTCAAAGCATATTGCTTCAATTAAATTTCTTTTAACGGCTTGGAAACCAAGCTAGTTAAACCGTATAGCTTTGTATTCATGCTTTTACAACTATGCTAGTAACATAATGCCAAAAAGTTAATAATTATTTTCATTTTATGCATTTTTGCTATTTAGATCAAACAAAATAAGTTTTGCCTCTGGTACGCAATATTATGAATTCTATTTTTTGAAACTAAATACATTACATGCATGCAAGATATTAAAACCTGATACAATATGCTAAACTGAAAAAAATTTTATGCATAATTTATCCTTCGAAAAGAATTATTTATGTCTAATAGGGAACATATTTTGTTTTAATATAAACAATTTTTTACTAGCAAAAACTTTAAGTTTTGAGCTACAATAAAATTTGATTATTTGCGAAAAACTTTTCTACATTTATGATTAAAACGTGTGACATAATTTAGACCAAATAAAACTACTTTAAATTGGCCTATATATATATATATATATATTATTTGTTAAAGAGTTCTTCATTAAAGTGTAACTTAAGAGTTTTTAATTGCTTCATTTGCAGTAATCTTCATTCATAATAAAAAAAATCACATAGAAGTATTAGAATTCATAATAATAACCCGTGAATTACTTGTAAAATAATATGTTTGTTAATAAAACGAGAATGTTTTTATAAATATTGAAATTATAAATATTTCTATAAATAAATTAAACTTGTTTTTAATTATCTTGAATACTGTTTATTCCATTAACTATTTTTTAATTGTTTTCCCTCTGCTTCTACATACAAACTCTTTACTATTCTGAAACTGGAATAGAAGCACAAACAATTCAGAATTAAACATTTTTATTTTAATGCAACAAAAATTTTGATCTATTTTAGTTCTCTCAATTTCTTTTTTACCTGTGATGAAGATAACAATAAATAACAAAAGATTTTAAACAATAAATAAGATAGGTTATAAAACCATACTTTTTTTTACAGATTTTATTTTATTTTTTCAGCATTTTATTTTTTTAAAGACATTTTATAGCGTACATTTTATTTTTTTAAAGATTTTATTTAATTTTTCAAACGTTATGTGCCGAATTTTTCCAGCTATGAAATTTTTTACAAATTGGCACAAAAACGTTCAAAAAACGTTTCCCAACAAAAAATTTAAAAAAATGTCTAGCTTACCGCTTGTGAAAACTCCAAATAGCATTACGACGCACATATAGGGTAGTCCACAATTTTGATGCCAAATATCAAGAATCATCTTGAACATATATTACTTAATAACGTCCAAACTCAATATTCTTAGTCTTTGTTAACAGAACTGTGCACATATTAACTGCATTAATTATTCGAAAGTCAAATATACTTTCACATCAAAACATGTTTAATCCTTATTCTCTCTTAGGAAAATCAAAACATATTCTTCTCAATTCTAACCCATCACAAATATATCATCAATTAAAATTAAATATAAAATATTTTTATAATAATTTTAAAAAAACACTGTTTAAGAAATGAAATTAAACTATAGAATAAATCAGCAAAAATCTTTGAAGAGTATTTCAGATAACAATATTTAAGATGCGGGTGGGAAAATGTTACAAGTGACGATAATTGTTCGGGATGTTCGAAACTTGATGCTGAAGAGCACGGCCTGGACGTTCGATATCGTCCGATAAGTGAATGAGGATGCTGCAATCGCACGTGCTTATATGTTCCCCGCCAGGAAAAGATGCGTCTGCGCAGTTGAACGAAAACGTTTCTTTGCCTTTCGCGGGGTTTTGTTATGGGACAATTCTTTCATTTTCAAAAGGTATAATTAACTCTTATTTTTTAATATGTATGTAAGGAATAAAGAGATAAAGAAAATTGTGATTTAAAAAGTTCTTAAAACGCATGGGAATAAGGAAAAGAATAAAAAATAAAAAGGATATAAGGAATAAGGAAAAGTTATTGTTTGAAATATTTGTTATTAAATTATAGTTAATAAAATTTTTAAAAAAATCATAATAATTAAAGGCAAATTTAATTTATTTATGCAAATATTTAATAGAATTATTTGTTGTCTATAAAAAATGAGCTCATTATTTTTTTTCCTTTTAGATTATTTTTTTCATTCTGAATGTTTTTCATTCAGATTTTTCAATCAAAAAGATTAAAAAAATTTGAATTTTTAATGGCAAAAAATACATTAAAAAGATGAAAATATAGTTTTATAATCGGATATTTCTTTCATTGCATGAAACACTCAATCTTCTTCGCAATTTCTTCTTACAAAAAGGTTTAATTTTTTAACATGCAACAAATAAAATGTAGAAGTGATAAAAATAGTCTTTATTTGAAATTATTATTGCTAGGATAGCCTGATGGTTGGCATACCGCTGGAGATCAAATCCAACCGGTTTAAGACTCCCCGTGTAATCAATGGTGACTGGTGCACTTTAAATCTGACGAGTCACATAGTCCTCTAGGTTCCCATAACAAATTATACCTTTGAGGGTACTGAATTGGAGATTGGTCTTTCTCTATTTCAGGACAAAATTATGATTTGTGGATGTATGAATGCATCCGCTCTATAAACGGGTGTGACATATGGGTCTGGTAGAGGTCGAATTCTTGGCCATAGATGGCGCCACTGGAAAACAATAACAATCTTACCCTTTGCTTTAATGGCACTACGGCGACAACAATAAATAAACTTTTTAGACTGCCCCCTATATTTTTTAAATTGTTTTACATAGAATAATGCAATGAAATGTAATTAAGTGGAATAAAGAATAACTAAATGTGCCGAAGCTTGTGTCTATAGTACAGAATATATTTTTTCTTTTAGCTAAAGTGTTTCCTAGCTAATATTTTTCAAAATTTAACAATTCAGAAAGAAATTTTCGGTAAAATGGATGAATGATGAAATTCAATGTCTGTTTCCATAAGCGTCGAAAGTTAGCGGTCTTGTTAAAAATAGTAAGAATTCCATTCACAACCTAAAAAAACCAACTTTAAATGAAATAGTTTTGCTGTCAGTCTTATTTTCACTCCAGCCTCAAAAGCGCAGAGGATAACGCTTCTTCGTCATCTTGTATTCAGATCAGGAATGTCCGGGAATCTGTCTAGTACTCTGCTGTCTACCGTAGAGGAAAAGAAAAGGCCAGTACTGGTCCTACTAATTGTTTACCTATTTTCAACGCAATTGCTTATGCAAATCCACTCTCGCCGTACAAGTCATAGCTTACGTATGTGATTGGTTTCGAGCAGCGAGTCCCTTTTCGTTCCGCTATATAAAATACTTAGCAGTTCTGTACAGGGACCACGGTATTTTCCGGGCTCCCTAACAAAATATTTTGAAATCAAATTTCAGAAGAGTAGTCCAACAATAAAAAGAATCTACTGAACTGCATGATTCAAGAGAAGCATTCTAAAAAATTTTGAAAACAGACAATAGAAGATTATTTTTCTAAGATAAAGTTTACGCATCTAAGCATTAAAGCAAAATATAAAATAACAAAACAATGTTAAAATAGAAATAGTTTGGTGACCACAAACAATTAAAATCAGTGATTTTTGCTAAAAGTCACAGATTAGCTGAATTATTTTAAAGATTGTAGCTTTCCATCTGCAGCTTTACATATTTGTTAAGAATAAGCTTTTAGTTCTTGTTGACAATAATCATTCATAAGAGACTTTCTCAGATGTGCATTCTCGTTGCATTTGCTAAAGCCGTTGGAGTAAAAATAGCACTAATTAAGAATTCAGCTGTACTTTCGAATTTGATTAGTGCAATGTTTGCACAAGTTTGGTTTATCACAAAATAAAGAAATTTTGAAATTTATGCCTTTTTTGAGAAAAACTGTTTCTTTCTGTATTTAAAAAGACAATAATGTTGTGGACTTTTTACTAAATTTTGAGGCTCCCCCGGATAGTTTGGACCATAGGCCCATGCCTATTGGGCCTAGGTGATAATCAGACCCTTTTTCTGTACCACTATTCGACCAAATAATATTCTGATTATATTATGTTGAAATTTCAATTTTTGATTGTAAATGATACTTTTTTTATTTATTTTACAAGATGAGTAAGCATGTCATATCCACCGCAATAGAGACTTACTTCAATAGAGATAAAGAAAGACGTCAAACATGCTTAACTGCACGGAGAAAAAAATCTCCAAAAGTCACCGAACTGTACAGTAATGACATTTCAGATAAAGAAAAAAAACATAATTACAGTTCATAAAATCAAAATATGCTTATTTAAATTTATCATTTTGTAATTTTTCCGTTAATATGGTAACGGTTTACCGGAAATTCAAATTTTTCAAAATTGTAGTTCTTTTTATCACACATTTAGTAAAGTATACAAAACTGAAAAGTCAATTTAGCAGAATAAATAGTTTTTATGCCATGCTCTAAAGTATCATGATAAAATTACTAATTTTATCGCACATTATAAAAACATATTTTATTGTTAATTTTACCAAAGCGCAGGGGCGTATTAAGCGCACACTGGGCCCTAGGCCATTCAAATATTTAGGGCCCTTGGATTAAATTTTTTTCTCGTAAATTTTTCATTTATTCAAATATAAAAGTATTTATACATCTTTTCATTTAAGAAAGCATATTTAAAATTAAAATAAATAATATACTGGACCTCTTAAACAGTGTCAATTTCAATGTATAAAATTTCATTGAAAGTGACCAGTTGTATGAGTTTTTTCTGGAGTATATAAAACAACAAACAAACACCTAGCTTTTAGTAAAATATTTTGCACTTATTTATTGATCAAATAGAATTACGGACACTGAATAATTATAAAACACTAAAAAAATTATGAGACACTTCAGTTGAGGCACTAAATAACTTCTTTTTCATTTAAAACGTCTCAATAATGTCAACAACATTTAATTCTTTGCTTCTTGTTTAAACAAGTCTCAGCTCGCTATAGTACTGCTTTCAATTTTTTCACACGCAAATCAAAAGGACAAATTTGAACTTGAAAAACATTGATGAATATTATAATACATAAACTATAATAATACTTATAAATAATAACTAAAATAAGTAATAAATAAATACGTAAGAAATTATGTAATAATTATGTAAAAAAATTATCGTATTTTATTAATATATATTTGAAATTGATTTTTTTAAATCATTGTTTTTCTTAATTTTTTAAAATTTATTTTCAAAAAAATTTTTAAGGGGGCTCTTAATCATTGGAGGCCCCAGGCCATGGCCTAGTCTAGCCCAATGGGCACTGCCAAAGCGCTTCGTTAAAAATAGGTGAGTTTTTTGGTGTTCTCATAGAGCTAGAAAAGGGAAAATTTTAACATATTCTTGTAGTTTGGATAATGCTCTTTTTTCTCAGTGTGGTTAAAGGGCTATAAGGATAAGGATATATCCTCTAATCTACTGAAGTACTAAGTTCTCTCTCACTAAATCTTATATTCTAACAACAAGTTTTATCTCCTACTCATTGTGCTTTTATGACAATTTTACAATGTATCAGTGGCTCAACACTTCAACCACGGATTTACATTTTTGAATTCACTGGGTTGTGTTGAAAGTTGGAACACATCATGTGATTTATACATTTTTAAAATACATAACCGACATTCAATTAATTCCTCATGGACAGTTTTAAGTTACGATATATGACACAAAAATGTACTTTCTATGAGTAAACCTAATTTTATGAAAGATTCAACGATTAAGCAGAAGAGCGTTTAAAAATTTGGACCCCTTAATGTTTGCTTCATTTTTTTTCTTCATCCGAACAAAAACTTCACTTTCGTCTGAAAGAGTCATATTTTTTTAAATTTTAAATTAGTAAGAACTATTTAAAAAACTCTTTTCAAATTTTTCCTTAATTTTTCTTTTCAAATTTTTCCTTATTATTCGCATTTTTTCGAACTTTAGTTAGATAAATAATATAAATAATGTAATGCAAATAATGTGATATAAATATTATAATTTAAATAATATAGCATAAAAATATTATTTAAATAAGATAATTAAATTAACATAAAATAAATAAGTATAAAACATAATTGTTACTTTGAATTATCTATGAATAAGCAATTTTTATAGTTTTATATAATTAATTTTGGCGAAATACGCATAAATTGAAATTAACATTAAGGAATTCAAATTTTTGACCACTTTCCTGACCGAATTGTTTAAACCATATTTTCCAAATTGCTGTTACCAGGCCGGGATAGCCTGTTTGGTAGGGCACTGGTCACATGTCCAAGAGGTCGTGGGTTTGATCCCCGCCTGTAGAAGACTTCCCATGTAGTAACTAATGATTGATGCACGTTAAATCTGTCGTCAAATCTGTCACGAAGTCCTCCATATTTTCATAACAAATCATACCTTTGGGGATATTGATTCAGGAGTTTCCTTGTCTTCCGAATTGGGTTCAAAATTTCAAGGCTACAGAGTTGATCATTAATAATCGTAAACCCAAAATTGGGTTGGCTGTTCAACGACGGATATAAAATGGAATAAAATTGCGGTTACCCTACCACCTATTTTGGGAGTCAAGAATCCATATCTATCGGTAAATAAGTATGTTAATTCAGAGAAAGTACATTTTTGCTTCTGGTTTCACAACTTAAAACATTTTCTGCATTAAATACTTTATTATATTTAAGGTTTGGCTTTCGAACCATTAAAACTAAATCTTAGCGCAAGAACAGGTCAAATAGGTCAAACCGTATTCAGGACGCTCACTATTTTGTTTGTGCACTTTGCCATAATTAGCTGAAAATTTTAAATAAATTATAGCTCTTTCTCAAACTTACAGTCCCTGGCCAAATTGTTAGACGCACTATAAGATTCTATTTAAAATTTTAATTATCAGGTGATAGTATACAGCTGTATTGCTTTTACGCGGATGAAACCGGTTAGCACTTGTTTACCCTCATTGGTTAACATTGGAACAATTGGTTAACATTGTAATAAAATACGTTAAAAATAAATACAAATGGGAAGTATATGAAAAATCTCCGTAATAAAAACCCATTACATGCATTTTTAAATATAAAAGTATTGCATATAAACTCGTGCAAAACATGTAATTATTAAAAAACTACAGCGCGTCTGATAATTTGGGCTAATTATTATAATATACTAATATAATAACTGATATAATAAATAGTCTATATTTATATAATATATCGTTTAATTCATTCAATCGTCGAATTTATATTGTACATCGTCTAATTTAACCAATAGATACACGAACGTAAACAAGTGCAAACCGGTTTCAGTCGCGTAAAAATAATAAAGCTGTATAGTAGCACCTGATAATTAAGATTTTACTAAGGCTCTAAAAGTGCGTCTAATAATTTGGCCAGTGACCGTATGTGTTTATCAATACATCGATGCACAGAGCAATCACGATGCCCATCCCAGCGAATCCTGTAATTACCACGGTCAATTCCCCACAAAAACTTCACTTCAGAACGAATAGGTTGACTTAGCCAAAAAATAAGTTATCTATTGGACTCTCTAAGATTCGGATTAAAAGAACATGAAATGGGCCATCTACTGGGAAGATTCCCAGTGGACTCGTGTTCTCCGGGAACAGTACTGACACGGAGCAAATTCTTCTACCAGTGTTCCATGACCTCCATCCCTTGCTTTTAATGTTGCCTCATTTGTCAAGAGCCAAATCTCCCGGGACAATCCGGCTTCCTGACCACTTTCCAAAGAAGATAAGCAATCGTATTTCTTCTGATGGACTCTGTTAACTTTGTGTGTGTAACTTTAGCTGGAAGTCGAAACCGGACAGGAAGCCATATGTAACTCAGAGGGTTGCGCTCCTCTGTTTACCTGACACGTTTTATGGCTCTCTTTGAAACTGTGATTAAAATAGATTCCAAATGGACTAAACGATATTTCTGTAACTGATATTATCTATCCATGGCTCTTTTTAACTATTATTAGAATATATCTCTAATAATAAAGAAAAGAACAATGGCTTTCAGTTACGCAGTCCTTTTTGATTTTCTAACAAAAAGTTGAGTATTTATGGAAAATTTAGAATTTTTGTAAAATAAAGAAAATAAGATTCCAAGTGATATTTAAGAGATCAATGGTATTTTTGAACTCATTTATAAAATGTTTTTTTTTAGATTTTCAAATAAATAAATAATAATAACAAATAAATAAATAAATGAAAATAAAATCCATCGAGTCTTAATAAAAAAATTGATTATCATTTCATTTATTGATGAAAATCATTGATTGAAATCATTGATTCAATCATTGAATATGATTGAAAATCATTTATCTTTGATTTGAAAATAATTTATCTTTGATTTGAAAATCATTTATTATTTATCTTTGATTTGAAAATCATTTAACATTTATCTTTGATTTGAAAATTATTTATCATTTATCTTTGATTTGAAGATCAATTATCATGTATCTTTGATTTGAAAATCATTTATCTTTGAAAAAATCATTTATCTTTGAAAAAATCATTTATCTTTGATTGAAAATTATACACGTGTAAGAAATTAAGAGAATTTGTAGACTGGGTCTATTATCTCTTGAACTACTGGATCGATATGCAAATTGGTGCAAATAAAACAAATAACAATTTAACAATTGCAACACACACGCATGGTCGTGCGTAACACTTGTTGGAGTCGGAAGGTATAAAATTACCACAGGACAATTCAGACCAATTGCCATTGGAAATGATGAACTGCCTTATTTCAAGTATGAAATTAAACTGCAAGGCCTGCATATCTGTATCCCCCAATTACCCCATTTTTTTTGTTTATTCTGCAACCGCTGTCTCACAAATTCCAACTCCAAGAAGTGTTAAGCATGATCATGGATGTGTATTGCAATTGTTAAATAGTAATTTGTTTTGCATTGTATCAATGTCACTTATCAAATTTCATTAAAATGATGATCACATATCAAATTTCCTTAAAATCGGTCCTGTAGTTCGAGAGATAATCAAACAAGTTAGCAAATTCTGTTAATTTCTTACACCACTGTTATTCCAATCAACATTGTCTATTTATGGTTCGTTGGAACTATGATTAGAATTGTTTCCAAGTGTTAACTGATGATATTATGGGTTTTTTTTTCATTCAAATTTTTAGGGGCGTTATCACTTTTATACGAAAAGTTGGCTGTTTACATGGTGTATAGTTTTACCGAATAAAAACTCGTCGTTACATGAGATTTTGGAGAGAGTGGAAATTTGGAGGAATTGGGAATTTAATGATTGCTATCAAGATAAATAAAAGAGATTGTATCTGATGCTTTTTAACTTGAGACGAACAAAACCATGCTCGATATTATAGGACAGACAAATTGGAAACATAGTTAACTTGCACCTATTTACGCATGTCAATTTGTCATTCAGACAAATGAAGTATTATATCATAAGTATTTTTCACTCTAAGTTGAATGAGAAAAAACACTTGTCAATAATACTAGTAGCTTCGAAGTTGCATAGGTTTTTATGCATAAAAAATGCTATTTTGACTTAGTGCATGGTCTCAGAAATTTGTCATAAAAACACATACAAAACAATACTTCATTTGTCTAGATAGAAATATATCAGATGCCCATAAATAGGTATAAGTAAACACAGATACAAAATTCATAATGATAAGTACCAAATATATAGAAAACATTAATATTTTATTTGTCTTGATAGCAATACCATTTGTGTTAAGATGTATTGTACTTTTTGTACATAAAATCATTAATATTTCTAAGCAGCTAATCCTATAGACTTGAACCTTTTTTTTTATTTGATTTAGCCTAAAAAAAGAGATTTATTGTGTGTAAATTCGGTTTCCTGAATGGGTTTATGAAAGTCTCTGATATATTTATCCTTTTTTCTCCTCCTCACTAGGTTGTAGCTTTTTACCACTTACTAAGAGGAGGGTATATAGTTTTTCTCTATATTAAACTTTTTTTTAAATGTTGGATTAAATATTGTTCTTATAATATTATTTCTATTTTTAATTTAAAAATTCATGATGTGATTATACTTACATCAAGTAATAAATATATATTTGAACCATTTTAAAACTTAGTATTTCAATAATAAAACTCAAGCATTTTATCAGTGAATTTGCAAAATAATTTCTTCGATTAAGCATTTGGATTTTTGTTTCAATTTGTAAGCATTTTCATAGCATTCATCAAAATATAAAAATATTAGCTTTATTTAAAGTGGAAGTTGTATAATGTAAAGAAATGATTGACAAGATAATAAATATTTATGCCAACTTAACTACCTTTTTGTTATANAAATGAGAGATTGTATCTGATGCCTTTTAACTTCAGACGAACAAAACCATGTTTGAGATTATAGGACAAACAAATTGGAAGCATAGTTAACTTGGACCTATTTACACTTGTCAATTTGTCATTCAGACAAATGAAGTATTATATCATAAGTATTTTTCACGCTAAGTTGAATGAGAAAAAACACTTGTCAATAAGACTAATAGTTTTGAAGTTGCATAGGTTTTTATGCATAAAAAGTGCTTTTTTGACTTAGAGCATGGTCTCATAAATTTGTCATAAAAACACATACAAAACAATACTTCATTTGTCTAGCTGGCAATATCAGATGCGTATAAATAGGTATAAGTAAACAAAGATACAAAATTCATAGTGATAAGATAGTGATAGAAAACATTAATATTTTATTTGTCTTGATAGCTGTTGTTGTTGTTCATTTACGTCACACTAGAGCTGCACAATGGGCTATTGGCGACGGTATGGGAAACATACCTGAGGATGATCCGAAGACATGCCATTACAATTTTGATCCTCTGCAGAGGGGATGGCACCCCCGCTTCGGTAGCCCGACGACCTGCACGCGAGCTCGAGCACTTTACGGTAGAACAGTTTAACGCGGACCAATACCGCACACCCTCGATCCCTACGCAGACTGATCCAAGTGGTCACCCACCCGCACTCTGACCGCAGCCAGTGATGCTTGACTTCGGTGATCTGCTGGGAACCGCGTCTTAACGATAAGTCCACTGCGGGACTTTTCTCGATAGCAATACCATTTGTGTTAATATGTATTGCACTTTTTGTACATAAAATCATTAATATTTCTAAGCAGCTAGTCCTATAGACTTGAACCTTTTTTTTATTTGATTCAACATAAAAAAAACATTTTTTGTGTGTAAGTTTGGTTTCCTGAATGGGTTTCATGAAAGTCCCTCATATATTTATCCCTTTTTCTCCTCCTCACGAGGTTGTAGTTTTTTACCACTTACTAAGAGGAGAGTACATAGTTTTTCTCTGGATTTAACTTTTTTTTAAATATAGGATTAAATTTTGTTCTTATAATATTATTTCTATTTTTAATTTAAAAATTCATGATGTGATTATACTTACATCAAGTAATAAATATATATTTGAACCATTTTAAAACTTAGTATTTCAATAATAAAACTCAAGCATTTTATCAGTGAATTTGCGAAATAATTTCTTCGATTAAGCATTTGGATTTTTGTTTCAATTTGTAAGCATTTTCATAGCATTCATCAAAATATAAAAATATTAGCTTTATTTAAAGTGGAAGTTGTATAATGTAAAGAAATGATTGACAAGATAATAAATATTTATGCCAACTTAACTACCTTTTTGTTATAATTGTTTATCACTTATATTTTACTTTCTATCTCTTAGCAGTATTTTAAGTTATAACTAACATGATTTTTGTGTATTGTTTTCTTTTTTTAACAGACTTGCTTATATTTTTTTAAGATATAAACTTAAACATATATTATTCTCATTAAATTAGTTTTAATCTGATTTAATTTTATTTTATTTTTAAAATCATTTGTGACAAAGGGATTACTATGTAAAAAAATTTTTATTAGAAGAATGAGTTAATAAAATGCAATCTTTAAAATTAAACGCATTTTTAAAACCATTATGAAAGCTAACCATTATTTTTTTTAAAAATCCTTATTCTCTAAAATAGTTTCCACTAATAAAAGTACAAACTTAACAACATTATGAAGCTTAATTATTCTTCGTTAAAATGTGTAGTGTTAAAAATGTTGAAGAATTAGGAAAAATAAATGAAGAAAACCCAGTAGAAGCAATTTTAAAATGATTATATTCGTTTAAAAAATGTTTTTTTATAAACAAGGACAGTTTTTTTAAAAAGAAAAGAAACATATTATACGAACGCAGTCATTAAAAATGGACCCTTAATGAGCAAGAAAAAGGAGAATGCAACGTGAGAAATATGAAAGACTTAATTGCATTGTCATCGGGGGGTTATCAATAAAGCATCTTCGAAGATTAAAGAAATCATTTACAGCTATTGAATGGCATATTTCAGTTGAGCAGTTAGTCGTAAAGTACTTTTGCAAAGCGGTAATGGAGTAAGTAATTACTTAACAAAATATTTACTTTATAGATTCGCTAAATGATACAACTTGAAGATTCTAGATAATTAATCATTTATTTACTAAATAATTTAATTTATTTTTTTTAAATAGACAACATAATTATACTATTTTTGTTATTTATTTTTTTAATATATATTTAATATGCATTGTCGATGAGATCAAAATTCTTGTTTACGAGAGTGGAGGCAGCACGAAATGCGTGTTTAAGGAAATGGACACAGCTCGAAATGCGTGTTTAAGGTAATGGACACAACTCGAAGTGCATGTTTAAAGAAATGGACACAGCTCGAAATACGTGTTTAAGGAAATGGAC
This sequence comes from Parasteatoda tepidariorum, assembly GCF_043381705.1. Lineage (NCBI taxonomy): Eukaryota > Metazoa > Arthropoda > Arachnida > Araneae > Theridiidae > Parasteatoda > Parasteatoda tepidariorum. Next base: position 12,131,101 of record NC_092208.1, read on the forward strand.
ATAGTTCGAAATGCGTGTTTATGAAATTGGACACAGCTCGTAATGCGTGTTTAAGGAAATGAACACAGCTCGAAATGCGTGTTTAAGAAATTGGACACAGTACGAATTGAGTGTTTAAAGAAATGGACATAGCTCGGAGTGCGCGTTTAAGGAAATAGACACAGCTTTAAATGCGTGTTTATAAGAAAATGGACACAGCTTAAAATGCGTGTCTAAGGAAATGGACTCAACACGAAAAAAATAAAAGTGATGTTATTGTTATATTTTTCATCGTAATATGATAATTAAATAACACTTTCTTTCCCTTGGTATGTGACGCGTATGGAAATTTTCGCGATTATCGACAGTTTAGGAAAAATTAAATAATTCTCTTACCTCACTTTTGAACATGGAATTTATTATTGTTGAGAACAAAACTTACCTTTTAGAGCATTTCTTATTGATTTCAGAAGGAAAGAAGCTTTCTTCATCGCGTACTTCGATACAATTGTATCAATTTATCAACATTTCTTATGATTTCGTTGGCAGCATGTAAACGAATTGTGGACAGATGATATTGATTGTAGTAAATGATATCGAAAAGACTTGCAGGGGGATATGAAAAGGTAAAGAAAATACGAATGAGGTGACCACTCAGAGGTTTGATGCATTTCTACATTACCTTTTGAATCAGAAAAAAAATTTAAACATACACCAGATAGTATAAATAATATATCATTCCTATCCAAAAAAAATCAAATATTTTGGTGATCGTTTTGGATTAACATTATTTCTACTAGCAATATTTATCAAAACTTTAAATACATAAATATCACATTTATTTCATTTTAATGAAATACAAATACATTTGCTTAATAACCAAAATTATGTACCGTTGGAGCACCAGATGTTAGATACATAAATAATTTCGAAAACCTGAAGCCATGAGATATTATTTGATTAAAAACTTCATTCAAATAAAAATTATACAAATTGGAAATAATAGTAAATATGTTTCAAGCGCGCAAACGTAGACTCCCATTTTCAAGACCAGCTAAACGTGAATGAGAAGAAGTGTATAAAAATGTAAAACGTAAAGTTTCCAACGAAAAATTTAAAAATAAAGGTGAGAAACAAGACTAGGAGAACCACAGTAGCCGAGAGAGGATAAAAGAGTAAAAACAGAACAAGAAAAGCCACAGTGGCCGATAGGGACAAATCAGGATAAAATGCATTTCCATACGCTATGAAGAGGTGGGGAGGAATTAATTCCATCAGCATTTACTCAACATTTATATAAATTAAACAAGATTCCAGGACATCAAGATGAGCTGATGTGACTGGGGTGGAAATAATTTTAGTATTGTAGAAATTGAATTTGTGTCCAAGATTCCACCACTATGCAGCAATTGATGATTTTTTATTATCTTGATAAGGGACATATCTATCATGTTCGTTAAGTTTTAATTTTAAAGCGCATCTAGTTTTAACGATGTAGCCAAAATCGCACTGACAAGGAATTTGGTAATTGCCCTGGTGATTATCAAAACTAATAAGATATTTAAGAGCCTTAAATTTAATTTTGTTAACAGGCCTAAGAATGACTTTAACACAAAAACGGGAAAAGAACCAATTTCATAGCAACTGTGAGAAAAAACATGGCAAAGTAACAAGTTCTGTGCGGAGATTAGAGGCAGAGGGACGTTTGGATCTAGTGAGATTTGCTAGAACTGAATCAACTGTAGAAAGGTTAAATCCACGGTTAGCAGCAAGAGTACAGAGGAAGTTACGTTTGGAGTTTAAAGAAGAAGAGTCAAAGCAGACGTTCAGTGCGCGGAAAATTAAAGTATGAAACGCAGAAATTTTCTGACATGGAAATAACAGTCGACATGTTTCAAACGCTCAAAAATAGATTCCCATTTTCAAAGACTTCCCAGTCGTGAATGGCAAGATGAAGATGTAGACCATGAATATCCAAAGTGGACTCTAAAGTCTAAGTCGGAGTTTGGACTTTCTGAAAAACATTTACAGTTTTAACTCTCCACATACAGTATGATACGGCATTTAATTTGCAGTTTATTGAGTAAAAATAGCTTTCGCAATTTTTTTACGTAAACAAATTGCGTAATTTTGCAAAATAAATCAATTATATTATGTATTTATGAAAAAAAAAGGACTGGTAGAGCAAATTAATTTGTTAATTTTCTCTCTTCATTTAACATTGGATTAGATAGAAAGTATTTATTTATTTTTATTTTTTTTCGGCAGAGGACTTGGTTGCATTTTTTTTTTCACAGCGAACTTGTTTTCGAGTCGCATAAGCATTATATATATATATATATATATATNTGGTGCTCTTTCAAAATAAGAAAAGGGAAAAGCATATTTGAATTTTTAGCTGTCTGTATTGGCTGAGCTAAAACTGGTTTGCGAAATTCCAGTATGAAAAAAGTACAATTAAGATAAACGAAGATGCACTATGCCACTTTAAGCAAATGAAAACACAATAAAAGCATGATGCAAACTGGCAAATAACTAACTCGTGAGATCGCTGAAAGGATATATCATATTTAACTGTCCTTGATCACTCGAAAAGTCTAAAAGTTTAGTCTCAAAGCTCTTAAGGAAAAAATTTGCTCCGTTACGTAGACGTCTGTGATTTGCTTTTCAAACATCTGAAAAAAGCATCCTTTTTCCTTAATCCCTTCATGACTGGGGGACGAGAACTTTTGCCTGAGGACTTTTTGCCTGAAAAGTACAAACATTTTGTGAGGATGGAATCATGCTGCTGCCAGAAAGATGGCAGAAAGTATTGGATTAGAATGGACAATCATTGATTCAATAAAATATTTATTCACGATAAGGTCTATCTGAGCCGTGATGGCTCAGGGGATAGAGTATTCGCCTTCCCATGAGGTGAACCGGGTTCGAATTCCAACGATTGCTGATCGGAACGAATTTCGCATCTGGCTTGCACCGACCACACTGCTGACTTAAAATATCCTCAGTAGTAGACATATTAAGGGTCAGAGTCTCCTTTCCGCCAGGATAACCGTGATAGGTTTTCCTCACAATGTAACGCAAATGTGGGTTAGTTCCATCAAAAAGTCTTCCACGAAGATAAATTTCTCCCATTACTTGATCCAGCAGTTCCCTTGTCTTCTCGATTGGGTTTAAAATGACAAGGCTACGGAGTTACACATTGGCCGTCGTAAACCCCAAAATTTGGGTCGGCTGTTCAACGACGGTTATAAAATAAAATAAAATTGTTTTGATTATAACGATTTGATTGCTTTGATTGTAATTGATTATAACGCTGACGAAATCTTCTAAAAACGAAATCTTCAAAAAATAAAAAAAAATTACTTTCCGAGCGACCCAATAGGAGACCTGTGGTTGATATTTTTTTACTATAACTCTTGGATACATGGAATAGCAGCTCTCAAAATCATGTGATCTTAATACAGCTATACCAGCTTCTCAAAAAACATCAATGAATCAACTAGTGGTATCTGTTCATCGAATTCCATCACAGATATAATTCTGGTAGGGGAGTACTGTAGCGTGTCTACCACTACAAATATACAATTCCAATTCACTAGTAAATAAGACATGTTAACTCGATTCTATGTTGGTGTACCTTTTCGTAGATGTCATTGTTGACATTGTCCATAAATATATTCCCACAACTCTATTTGAAACATGTTTATAAAATATTTCGGAAATATAAATGAATAATTCCAAAAAAGATGTACTTTTAATGAAAAAGACTCAAAGGCAAGATAAAAATAAAACTGAAATGTTTCAAATACTGAAATGTTGTATTGCAGGGAAAATTTATTTTACGTAGAATGCCATCTTAAATAAGAATACTAAATTCCAAAATGATTAAAAATAAATCATTTCAAAAACTTCAAATACATTTCCGTCGTACTATGTAATCACCTAGTCCAGATTTCAACAAGATTTAACAATCGTAACTAATACTAAAATCTCAAACGAATGCTAAAATCTCAAGACTTGAAACAAAAGATCCAATCTAAGATTTTTGTTTTTCATTCTACGCCGTCTTTTTTTCCAATTCATTTTGAAACTCAATTTTAAACATTGTGTTGACAAAAAAAAAAAANGAAAAAAAAAAAAAAAAAGATAAATAAACACCCAAGATAAGTAAGATCTACAAATCCTTCGGAAAAGACATCATTTGAGCAAGGTCATTGCTTTCTGGAAGGAAAAGTAATTTAACCTTGATTCAAGAGGAACTTCGTTTGCTCAAATCTTCTGTAGTTGGATTAAAACTCAGAACTGTTTTTAGTGTCTTATAACCCTTTCTGAAACTTCTTTGATCTCATCGTGTAAAAGTTTGTTTCGTCGAAACATTTTATTAATATACTTATTTAGTTATTTTAGTTTTTCTAGTGCACTTGGTTTTTATTGTTTTCGGATCTCAAAATATCCATGGATGGATCGTGCATAAAAGGTAGTAAAAATCTATCATTAAAAAAATAAGATAAAATTTATTAGTAAGTCATAATTTTTCAATTTTTTTTAAATATGTACTTTGAGAACATCATGTTTTAATAATTTTTTCAAATAATTTTCATGATTTAAATCTTATTGTGGTCTGCTTTACAAATTTTGATTTCTCTCTTCCTGTTTGTGGTTCATCACTTGGATTAAAATTGAGACCTGCATCTAGTATCTCATAACCCTTTCTGAAACTTCGTTAATATCATCGTCTGAAAGTTTGTCTCGATCAAGCCTTTTATTATTATATTCTATTTTATGTTTCCTACTGCATTCAGCTTTTATTTAAAATGTTTGTAGATTGTAGATATATCTTATCTCAAAGTGATAAATATCTATGAATGAAGAATAAAGTTAAAATATATGTTTAAATTTTATATATTACTGTGAATGACAGAAATAGGTGGTTGTTGACTTCCACCGGTCAATGTTGACAATCACATAGTCGCTTTGGTAAATGTCCGAAATACATACTAGGTCTAGTTAAGTCCCACTACCCGGTATACCCTGCACTGATAATTGTCTAAGATTCAGTGCCACTGCCCGGAACACATTTAACCGGTACTCCGAACACTGATGTTTCTCCCGATATCTATTCTCAGCAGATATTTAAATATCGAATAGATATCGTAATATGAGTCGCGATGGCTCAGGGGATAGAGCGTTAGCCTTCCAATGTGGTGAACCGGGATTCGATCCCGGCGATGGCTGGTTGATACGAATTCCGCATCTGGCTTGCACCGACCATAGTGCTGATGTGAAAGATCCTCAGTGGTAGACGGATTATGGGTTAGAGTCCCCTTGCAGCCAGGCTAACCGTGAGAGGTTCTCGTGGTCTTCCTCTCCATGTAACGCAAATTCGGGTTAGTTCNCGTGGGAGTTTCTCGTGGTCTTCCTCTCCATGTAACACAAATGCGGGTTAGTTCCATCAAAAATCCTTCCCCGAAGTCAAAATTTCTCCCAACACTTGATCCAGGAGTTCCCTTGTCTTCTGGATTGGGTTCAAAATTACAAGGCTACGGAGTTGAGCATTAGTAGTCATAAACCCAAAAATTGGGTCTGCCGTTCAATGTCGCAGGTGTGACCGTTTTGAATTGTCTCGAGATATATGATTTGATGTTACTCTGTCTTGTGATATCACATAAAAGTCTCCATTTATTGCCACTTTTGTTACATGGTAGTCGCAAATATGCTATACTAAGACTAAGTTCATTTGGAAGCTTTGTTGCAACTTTGATTCCTTGAAACATTGTTCAATCACATGGACACCATTTTACGACTTGCCTTACTTGTTGCAGTGTAGCAATTTATCTCGTTTTGTTCTCATATTTACTTTTTATCGAATTTGCTTCTTTGAAGACACGTTCGACTTGTCTCATTAAAGTTTTAATTCCACTTTATACAAAACAGTCATTTAACAACATTTACAATTCTTGTAAGCATTTTTTGCTACTAATCTCTCGCAATCAGACATGTGAATTTCAACGTCGTCTCAGATGGTGACAAAAATTACATTCAAAAGTGTGATTTATTTAAATATTTTCGCATTCTTCTTCATGCATTACTTTCAAAACGAATTCGTTTGCAAAAACGTGTTTGTTTTAGAAAAAATTTCTTTTGTACAATATTGTTCCATCCTCTAAAGCTCACAGAGTTCGAAAAAAAGATTTTAAATGAAAAACACACATTATCCAAGCATCGAACGATGTTTAAAAAAATATATTTTATATTATGAATTCGAAAAAAGAATTAGGATCTTTTTCCCATCTGTTTTTAAAGTAGAGTGTATATGTTTATATTTTCTTTAAGATGCATGTTAAAAATGTCAAATTTTACGCATTTTTTACAGCCACAAGAGTCTTGATATGATTTATTTTATTCAAAAATATTATTAGAAGGGAGAAAAATAACACAATTTTTATGTAAGCAAGTCCATGAGATAAGCATTTTTGTAATCGTTTTATAATAATTTAATTCGAATGATTTATTTTATTTTGGGTACATTTGGAATAATATTTATTATGTTGCGCACTACTCAGATTTTTTCGTAAAGAAGTGACAATAAATTTTCAATAGAATATAATGCATTTTGCGTTAAATTAATATCCTGCTTAGGACGCATTTATATTTGGTAAATTATACAGGTTTAAAATGCATATAATTTGTGCAAAATTTCAAATTTAGTTTCACAATTTATAAAAATGAGAATAGAAAAATTGTCCTTACAATAAAAGAAAATTATTAAAAAAAAAAAAGAAACATCTAATTGATATTTCATGGGGAAAAGCAAACGATTTAAAACAAAAACATAGGACAGTTCATCTGGCGTCAGTATTTTTTTTTTTTTACGTTTGGNGTTGTACCAAATAATTTATTTAAACATTCACACGAACAATCACAAAATATTACCCAAAGAAATATCTCTCCTTAGAAAAAAACTCTCTTTTTCAACTACACAAAAAAAAGAACATCACTTCTCGTGTGTGTCTCTCAAGCAACATCATTTTAGCATTACCTCTCGAGGAATTGATGCTTTTAGCTCAGTTGTCACACTGTTACGTTACAATATAATTTGTGCAAAATTTCAAATTAAGTTTCACAACTTATAAAAATGAGAATAGAAAAATTGTCATTACAATAAAAGAAAATTATCAACAAAAAAAAATAAACATCTAATTGATATTTCATGGGAAAAAGCAAACGATTTAAAACAAAAACAAGGGACTGTTCATCTGGAATCAGTATTTTTTTTTATCGTTTGGCGACAATTGGCTGAGTGCAGAGGTTAATGCTTTCTCATAATTTAATTTTGGTCTCCTTTGATGAGTGTTGTGTCAGATTGGAAAAGTGTTCGAAGTCTGTGAATTTAAGAATTTTGTGGCTTCGTGGAGGGGATTTCGATAGCTAAAAATGGTTACTCAAGTTTCGTTTTATTCTGAGTTATAGTTAATGTTCGATGACGCAAGAAAAGTTCTAACTTATAAAAGAGGTGAGACCTTATTTTTTTTTCTTGGAGATATTGTGATTGATGATTCGATTTTTATTACGCCGAAGGTTTGGTTTTGGGGATTTAAGTATCTTGATCTTTGCGCCAACTACAATCGCCAAGGTGACAAATAGATTTTAAATTTAAAAGAAAAAAAAGCATGTAGATGTTTGCCCAGGTTGGCTACGGATTATACCCTTCGAGTTAGTCCCTTTCTGCGATTTTTTTTTTTTAGTTTCTCGCGGGCCGCTGCCGGGAAGTTGCCAAGACTTGGCGGTAATTCTGCCACAAATCACGATACGGAAATCTCCGCTCGGTTTTTTTTACGTCGAAGTTTAAAAGTTGTTTAAAAGTTCTTAGGTTTTTAAAATAATTTTAAGAGTGTTTATTTTTTACTGTTTCGTCGTCTATCTTATTTCATTGTGATTGCATTTTTTAGTTTACCTTCATTTTTATAATAATGCACCCTAAATCAACTATTTTGGCTAGCTCTGTTTCATATATTGTTTTTATTTTCTAATTTATAATGTTCGAGTTTGTAAAATAATTAATTTATTTTCGCATTTCTTCAATATTTTAGGTTTCTTTTTAAATAAATTCATTCATTTTTGAATAATTAAGAAATTAAAATACTTTACATTTTTAACATTCAAAATCTTAATTCTTTTAATAGAAGTTGTAATTTATGTCCATCAACAACTATTATAATGGTTCAATTTAAAATGTAAAGAACATTTTAATAAATTTGAAACATTTAATTTTTATTAAAAATATTAGGTTATAAAAATTCCTGCTTTTTTCTGAAATTGACCTATTTAATAAGGCTTACCATTAGAACATGCGATTTACTAAAACATGCAATTGATGTTATGAAAGTTAATAACAGAAAATAAAGTGACTGATGCACGTTAAATCTGTCCAGTCGCAAAAGTCCCCCATGTTCGCATAACAAATCAATCCCTCTGAGGGTACTGGATTGGAGTTCGATCGTTTTCTGATTCAGGTCAAAATTACGATCTGTCGATGAATGTATGAATGGGTTCGCCCTATAAACGGGTGGGACGTATGGTTTGGCAGAAGTCGAATACTTGGCCATAGATGGCGCCACTAGAAAACAAGAACTCTCACACCATCTGCCTAAACAGACTGCCTAAACATGAAACTCTCGTGACAAAAGATGACATTATTTGTTTTTACATACACCTGCATAGAATTATATTGGTAATACACACCTTTATTTAATTTTATAACCCTATGCAATATATGTTATTTTATAGGGTCATAATATACTATATAATATTATACAATATAATATTTCTATGACCCTATACAAGAATAACTGGTACATAAGCAATAAACTCTCGTGACAAAAGATGGCATTATTTGTTTTTGTATGCACCTGCATAGAGTTATATTGGTAATACACCTTTATTTAATTTTATAACCCTATGCAATATATGTTATTTTATAGGGTCATAATATAGTATATAATATTATACAATATAATATTTCTATGATCCTATACAAGAATAACTGGTACATAAACATGAAACTCTCGTGACAAAAGATGGCATAATTTGTTTTTACATGCACCTGCATAGAGTTATATTGGTAACACACACCTTTATTTCATTTTAAAAGTCTATAAACTTTTAAATCTATCACCTTCTATTCAGCAGTATTCATTCGTAAGATCGAACTCTATTTTTCTTTCATTTTTTTCCTCTCCACCCCAACATACATTTCGAACATTTGAAATGCATATATACTACATTCTCCGCATTGATTCGTGATGTATGTATAGCTCATATCTCTCTTTTTTGATGCATAATTCAGTATTCTCAAGCATATATTCTTCAACTTCAGCCTAAAACCATATTCTTTTGCCATATCAAATATTTATGTATAATAGCAATAAAATCTATCTATGGTATTTATGATTCAATTTTTGAGTATATTTTTTCGAGATCATATTTTTAAAGAATTCAAATCTTGTCTAAAAAATATTAACTATTAGTTCTAAAATATTAACTATAACATTTTAGGGCAAATGGAAAATTCTGAGAAGTTTAAAATTAAGCTGAAAACAGTAGAAAAATCCGGATCGAATTGCGATAAAAAGTAATGGCGTGCTGCTTCCTTAAAGTTGAAATTTTTACCGGAAAATTTTAAATCGTAATTTTTTCAGTAATATTTATTTAATGTCAGTGATTCAGTACTTTCACAGTAAATATTACTGTTATTACGGTAGATCAAAATTTTCGCTCCATAAGACTTTACGATAAAAATGGATTTTGCGATAAAATGTACAGGCGACCTGAAATATGTGGTAATTAGAAATATACTTTTGAAAACCAGAATTTTCGGTAAACCATTACCATGTGAATGGAAAAACTACAAATACCATACATGAGGGCCGGGATAGCCTGGTCGGTAGGGCGCTGGGGCCCATATCCAAGAGGTCGTGGGTTCGATCCTCGCCGGCCGAAGACTCCCCGTGTAGTAAATGGTGACTGATGCACGTTAAATCTGTCGAGTCTCAAAGTCCTCCATGTTCCCACAACAAATCAATACCTCTGGGGGTACTGATCCAGGAGTTTCCTTGTCTTCTGGATTGGTTCAAAATTACAAGGCTACGGAGTTGAACGTTAGTAGTCGTAAACCCATGAAATTGGGTCGGCTGTTTAACGACGGTTATAAAATAAAATAAAATACCATACATGAGCCGCGATGGCTCAGGGGATTGAGAATTCACCTTTTAATGAGGCAAACCGAGTTCGAATCCCAGTCGATGCGAATTCCGCATCCAACTTGCACCGACCACATTGCTGACGCGAAATATCCTCAGTGGTAGACGGATCATGGGTTAATTTGCCGCGAGGCTAACCATGGGAGGTTCTCGTGGTCTTCCTCTCCATGTAGCGGGTTAGCTCCATCAAAAAGTCCTCCACGAAGGCAAATTTTTACCTAATACTCGATCGAGGAGTTCCCTTGTCTTCTGGATTGGGTTCAAAATTACAAGACTACGGAGTTGAACATTAGTAGTAGTAAACCCCAAAAAATTGGGTCGGCTGTTCAACGACGGTTATAAAATAAAATGAAATACCATGCATTTTGGTTTTATTATCAAGAATTATGGTTTTTATTATCAGAAATATCATTAACTAACAGTACGGAAATTTTACTAGACTTTTTTTCTTTTTGTGTTCTTTTAATTGTATCTTCTGCTTTAGGCGACAAATTTTCTCTTGCATTCAACTTTTAATTCTATTAAGAAAAGAAGAAAAAAACTACGAAGAAAGAAAAAAATTATGTCTTCATATTCTGCCGAGTATGTTCGCAAATATTTCACATTCCAACCAATTTTTCAATTAAGAAATTATAAACACGGGATCATATTTTATGTGTAAAGCCCTGCAGAATAATATAATTTCTATCATTTTTGGTAAGTTGGAATCTTTCATGAAACTTACTTTATGTGACTAAAAAATTGATTATGTAACACATTACTTCATGAAACACAATACTTTATGTAGCTAAAACATCGATTATGTAACATAATACTTAAGTAGATATGACAACGATTATGTAACACATTACTTCATGAAACTAAAACATCGATTTTGTAACACAATACTTTATGTAATTGAAATATCGATTAAATAACACAATATTTAATGCAACTAAAATTATCTTTGAATGAAATGTCTAATATGAGATTTTTACAATTATTTTTGAAGTTATATTGTTTATTAGGCAATATAAACTAACAAAATCAGCTTTATTCAGGGTGGGTAGCGTTTTCAAAAAGTGCGAAAAGGAGCTTATTTTTGAATTACGGTTTTTAAAAGCCCTTAAAGGTGTTTTTTTTTTCTTCGGGGTGTGTAAAAAGTGCTTAATTTTTTATCTTTTAAAAATAGATCTTTTTTCTTTGCCTTGTCGATTGTCGTTCTAGATTACAGAAAATGCATGATTTTCGTAATTTTCTCTGAGCTATTTATTAGAAACTAGTTATTTTATCATGATTATGTAAAATTTTTGAAAATGTTTTTGAATTTTATTGATTTTATGTTTATAAATTAAGAACTTTAAACGATATAAATTTTTTTATTATTACTGCAAAGATCCTATTTAAGATTTTTATTTGAAAGTTATTAAATATATTTTTGAGTGCTTAAAATAAGTTAAAAGGTGCTTATTTTTTTGTTGAAAAATCTGGCTACACAACCTGTTAAATATTTGTAATCTTTTCATAATNGAAGACTCCCCGTGTAGTAAATGGTGACTGATGCACGTTAAATCTGTCGAGTCTCAAAGTCCTCCATGTTCCCACAACAAATCAATACCTCTGGGGGTACTGATCCAGGAGTTTCCTTGTCTTCTGGATTGGTTCAAAATTACAAGGCTACGGAGTTGAACGTAAGTAGTCGTAAACCCATGAAATTGGTTCGGCTGTTCAACGACGGTTATAAAATAAAATAAAATACCATACATGAGCCGCGATGGCTCAGGGGATAGAGAATTCACCTTTTAATGAGGCAAACCGGGTTCGAATCCCAGTCGATGCGAATTCCGCATCCAACTTGCACCGACCACATTGCTGACGCGAAATATCCTCAGTGGTAGACGGATCATGGGTTAATTTGCCGTGAGGCTAACCGTGGGAGGTTCTCGTGGTTTTCCTCTCCGTGTAACGCAAATGCGGGTTAGCTCCAGCAAAAAGTCCTCCACGAAGGCAAATTTCTCCCAATACTCGATCGAGGAGTTCCCTTGTCTTCTGGATTGAATTCAAAATTGCAAGATTACGGAGTTGAACATCAGTAGTTGTAAACTCCAAAAATTTGGGTCGGCTGTTCAACGACGGTTAAAAAAAACCCATACATTTTGGTTTTATTATCAGAAATATCATTAACTAACAGTACGGAAATTTTACTATATTTTTTTTTCTTTTTCTGTTCTTTTAATTATATCTTCTGCTTAAGGCGACAAATTTTCCCTTGCATTCAACTTTTAATTCTATTAAGAAAAGAAAAAAAATGTCTTCATATTCCGCGGAATATGTTCGCAAATGTTTCACATTCCTTCCAATTTTTCAATTAAGAAATTATAAACACGTGATCATATTTTATGTATAAAGCCCTGCAGAATAATTTAATTTCTATCATTTTTGGTAAACTGGAATCCAACATGTAACTTACTTTATGTGACTAAAACATTGATTTTGTAACATGATACTTAAGTAACTAAAACATCGATTATATAACACATTACTTCATGAAACTAAAACATCGATTTTGTAACACAATACTTTATGTAATTGAAATATCAATTAAATAACACAATATTGAATCAAAATGTCTGGACAGGCATTTTGTAAAAGGTCCGTTTTTGTAAAATTGTGAAAAAATTACTCGTAATTTGTGAATATAAAATGTACTTTAAGTCACATTCTTTCAACCAGAGTACTGCTTTTATGAATTTGTGCTAATAGGGTCCTGATATTGCAAAAAACGTTTTCAAGGAGTTTTTAAATTGTAAATAGATACAAGATTATGCTCAACACTGTAAAACTGTAATTTAAAAAAATTACATTTTCAAAAATAAACAGCAATTGCTGCTTCTAAATTAGAAATGCAACATGCAAATATTTGGTATTTAGTCTATACTGCTGAACGCAGAATATTCATTTCGGACGAATATAGGAAGAAGCTTCTGCCGAAGACAAAACTTACTTCGTTTACATTCATCTTTATGTTTTTCCCCTTGAGAAGGGTTTATTCGATTAACAAAACAATAATGAAGATAAACAAATCTGTGAAGGATCCGATTAAAAGAAAAATCATTTTGTGAAGCGTCCGTTTTTATGAAATGATATTTTGTGAAGAGTCCGTTAACGGACCCAAATTTCTTCTAAACAGACCCTTGATTTAATGCAACTAAAATTATCTTTGAATGAAATGTCTAATATGAGATTTTTATTATTATTTTTGAAGTTATATATATATATATTTATCGTATTGTTTATTAGGCAATGTAAATTAACAAAATCAGCTTTATTCAGGATGGGTAGCGTTTTCAAAAAGTGCGAAAAGGAGCTTATTTTTGATTTACGTTTTTTAAAAGCCCTTAAAGGTGTTTTTTTTTCTTCGGGGTGTGTAAAAAGTGCTTAATTTTTTATCTTTTAAAAATAGATCTTTTTTCTTTGCCTTGTCGATTGTCGTTCTAGATTATAGAAAATGCATGATTTTCACAATTTTCTCTGCAATATTTATCAAAAACTAGTTATTTTATCATGATTCTACAGTTTTTGAAAATCTTTTTGAATTTTATTGATTTTATGTTTATAAATTAAGAATTTTAAACGATAGAAAAAGAACTTTTGTTACTGCACAGATCCTAATTATGATTCGTTTTGAAAAGTTATTAATAATATTCTCGAGTGCTTTAAAAGTACTTAAAAGGTGCTTATTTATTTATTTATTTATTTTGAAAATGTGGCTACGCACCCTGTTAAATATTTGTAATCTTTTCATAATTAACCTTTTATTTGAGTTATTATTTTAACTAAGCTGATTGAAATTTTCAATAAAATATCCCACACATATCTCTCCTTAATAATATGACTGAAAAAACGACTATCTCTGAATGTCGGTATAAAAAATATCTCTCCTCCTTCAAATATCCCAGTAGCAACCATCATTATCTCCCTCCAGGAAACAACAATGATATCTCTGAGATAAAATTTCCCAGTCATCCCCCCAAAAAAAGGATCTTATCTGGATTCAGAAAATTGCTTCTTCAAGTAGCCAGTTTCGTAAATTGTAAAACTCTTACTGAAGTCTTATAGTCTTTGGCTATAGCTACACTCACGCTTATTGAATGTTTTACGATTTTCTTCTTTCTCAGCGTGTCCTCTGAAAATGGGAGGTCCTCTCTGGCGTTGGAATTGTAAACTTACGCTTTATATTTGGCATATACTTACAGATCGTCTTTGTTTCTGTTCATTTTAAGAAAAAAGTTTAAATTAAAAAAATGCTAGGAAACTTCGCCAACACATCCGTAGTTTTTTTCTCCTTTACAACTTTTCTTAAAAGTCTATATTTATAAGAAAAGAAAAGAAAATTAAAAAATAATAATGTGATCGTCTTATTATGATAACTGATTGCCCATTGGTCAAATGCTTTTTCTTTCTGGATGGACTCCGTTAAACGCCACAACATTTCAAATCATGGGTTGCAAAAACTGTCTCAATTCATGTTTGTCGTCGGATTGGTTTTAAAATCCTGCCTATGTGTTTCAAGACGTCACAAAATACTTTTCCTTCTTCAGTATTCATATATAAATTAAAATCACCGTCAAGCCTGTAATTATACGTTAATAATAAAAAGAATATAAAAATACTTTAAATTATTATGTAAATACATTAAAAATGCCTGCTAGTGAAAACAAAGGAAAAACAGCAGCGGTCGCCATAGCAACGCATGAAATGCCGACGCATGCGCACTGTTTACTATTACTCTTGAACACAGTTGAAAAGTGTGTGCCCGCCATCAAATCCAAAACAAGACCCATTTTGCTTCCATTTTTTATGAATTCTGTAATTATTATAATTCTATGTTAGATAATTTTGTTCCCTGTGGCAGATTCGCGACCACATGGCGACGTAGTAGCAGAATGTTGCCGCATTTTGGCAGAAAGATTTTTCTTTTCAGAAGAAAAAATTTTGGTTTTCTTTTCTGCAGAAATTTACAAGTAAAATTTGAATTGCGTATTTAAATAATCATTTTTTGTCGCTTTCAATTTACGCCAATAGCATCGTAAATCCATGTAGTGTTTCGATTGTATTTTCGGCAGTTATTGATTTTTATGTGGTTTTTAACTGTACCGATATATTTCAGACGATATCGAATAGATTCGAATCCTGCATTCGAGTATTTAATTTTTAAGACAATGATTCTATCGTTTTCTTTGGCAATTATTGCTTTTGATTTCCATGTAGTTTTTAAATCCGATATTATTTATTACAACAATCAAATCTTGTAACGAAACACGCATTTGAGTAAACCTTTTTTGAAAAGTCGAATCCGCGTGATTTCGTAGTCGATCGTTGTTTTTCGGTAATTACTGTTACGGATTTCATGTTTTTTAATAATTTTTCTTAATGTGATGACGAACTAAAAACACGATAATTTAAATAATTGGTGCGTTTTTCTCCGCAACAAAATGCGAGAATATCATCCATAATATTAGAATTAAAAAAATATGACATTGTCAATACAAATAATATTTTTTTCTAAACCGCGTTTTTGTTACTTTAAATTAGTAATATGCATCTTTGTTATTATTGAAAGTACCTTGCGGAAAGATATTAGTGCTAAAGAGTTTTGTCGCAGACAGCCAGTAAACTTTCTGCCTCAGTTAAAGTGTTAACCGTAATAAGTTGTCTGATTATCTGGATTTAAAAAATAATTAACTGTGCTTGAAAAAAATTATTAAACTTAAAAGTGCCGAATGTGTGACACAATACGCATATTAAACGAGAAGTAGTTTTACTAACTATTAATATATATTATATCTTTTACCGTATAACTGTTCAAATAGGAAATAGTTTTTACCTCTCAGGTGTCTCGCATATTTTTTTAAAAAATTCGATATAAATGTTAAGATTCATATTTGGCAACATCTAATCTCTTTTTATTTTTTATTGGATTTATTCATTTTTTGACATCAAGTTAAGTGCGATCTTATTAATAGAAAATCTCGAGAGAAGGAAATAAAATTTTCTAGAACAATTGATAAGTAATCAGTGCCTATACTCAGTGGTGAGTTAAGAAAATACCATTGAGGTATAGAATTTAAATTATCCTCCGCGACTGCATATAGTTCCGTTTTATTTCGTTTGCAAATAATACAAATATGCTTTCGAAACAATTTAAAAGCTTTTGAAAGTTAAACACATCAAACGGAAATTTAATTCATGCTATGTTTTACGATATATATCATAGAGTTATTAAAAAAAAGTTATAGTTTCGAAATCTTACTGAAATCCTAGACTTGGCGACATATTTCGATAAATAAGGAAAACATTCGTTCTTGAAAAAAAAGAAGAAGAAAAAGAAAACAATTATAATATGACGTTGCAAGAACATTGGATTTGATTGGACCACTAAAAATGTAGAGTCTTATGCTGGCATGCCCTTAGTAAATCAAATGCGAGATAAAGAATTTTTGTACAAGAAGATCGTCTGCAAGAAACAATATTTATTATTCTTTTATCAGTTTTTTTTTAAATGCTAATAGAATGACATGTAATTTTTTCGGTCTTTAGGTATCATTTTTTTACTTGTTAATTGATTATTTAAACATTTTTGTTTTCCTCATTCCACACGATTTAAGAAAACAAGCAAAAAGAAGGCTGCGTAACGTCGTTTCAAGAGTTGGCGATGTCGATATACGTTTGCGCGGGGAGCTTGGCATCCATTTAGTGTGCACTTAGATGCCAATTGGCTCTCTCCATAAGGGTAATGGTTATTTCTCAACTTGCAACAGAATATAAAACGAAAAAAAAAGAGGGGAAAAGAAAGAAAAAAACATTTGAAATTACAATAACTATCGAATGCATTAGAGTTTTGAAGGGGCGAAATGCGTTAAATTCATAAATACTTGATCCAGGAATGTCATTTTATTTTATTTTTATTTTATAATCGTCACTGTTGTAATTTTAAACCTAATCCAGGAGACAAGGGAACTTCTAGATCAAGTATTGGGAGAAATTTGCCTACGTGGAGAACTTTTCCATGGAACTAACATTCATTTGCGTTACATGGAGAGGTAAACCGCGAAAACCTCACACGGTTATCCAGGCGGCAATGGAACTCTTACCTACAATCTGTCTTCCACTGAGGATATTTTACGTGGTCGGTGCGAGCCAGGTGCGGAAATCGTATCGACCAGCCATCACTGGGATTTGAACCCGGTTCACCTTATTATATGGTTAACGCTCTATCACCTGAGCCACCATGGCTCCAATTCAGGAATTTCGTTGTCTTCAGGATTGCGTCCAAAATTAGAAGCATGCGGAAGTGAACATTGATATTTGTGGTCCCAAAAATATATCAGCCTTTCAACGACGGTTATAAAATAACATAAATGAAAGGCACAATTCTTTATTTAATTTTACAAAAACATTAAATTCAAAACTAACTTACTCAAATTCACTAAAATGTCGCCTAAAACATTAATTCTCTCTTCTCTTCAACTGTGATTTGCACTTTGAAAATTACTAGATAGATGATTTGTATGTATATAAATTATATAGAAGCTTACATTAGTACATAAAACAATATTTGAGTAAGTTATTAACCATTCTCAATTGCAACCATTCGATAAAAATTGAGATGTCTATTAGTGTTGTCACAAACTAATTAACTATTTTTAACTTTTCCTTCTCAAATAGTTATGTTTGAACAATACATCGTAAATATTTGCTAGAGAAATGAGTAGGGGTAAAAGATCTGAAATGATTTCATGATGAAATACATAATGCTCTTAATTAATTCAATTTATAAATACTAAATAATATTTTAACAATAGTTCGATTATTAAAGTATGTAATGAGTTGGTAATCATTTGAAGTTCGCCGCAAGGAAGCAGTGACTTGAATTTTTATTATAAATAAATAATTAGTGAAAATTAATTAAATAGTTAATTTAGAGTTGAGTATCGGAAAGGGAATGAGTATAATCTTTTTAGTTCTGAATACACAGAGTATCAAAGTAAACTGAAGCCATTGGAGATAAAAGCGTAATAAACGCAAATCTACCTCGGCAACAGTAAGCGACAAACCATAGATCATAATAAAAACGGTCAACTTTGAGACAGTTTATCTAAAAATATACTTAATTGATTTTCGACTGATTTTTCTTTTTGAACTTTCTACTTTTCTAAAGTAGATAAACAAGGACGTTTTTATAAATATTTGGCTTAAGAATTCAATTTTTGTTTAATTATTACTAATTTCTTTTTTACCATCATTGGCATAACATCTCGGTGAGTGCCTTGCCCTTCTTCAAAACAATTCTCTTATCAAATTTGTTTGTCTCTAGATCTTCCCAAATTCGCTACCCTTGTGGTTTTTAAATCTGTGTCAATCGGTTTAATTGTTTGTTTCAACAGCTAAGTGGGCAAGTTGTGTCACGTTTATTTTTGTTAACTTGATAAATTTTTCATCAATTGTCTTAATTTTTTTTTTAAAAAAATGTGTTTTTCTTCGTTTTCAGAAGTTACTCTCCTTAATTTTGAAAAAAAAATTGTTTGAAAATGTTTTTTTTTCTTCGTAAAAAATATGTTTTCTTTGAAAATGTGTTTTTTTTTTCGTCTTGATAATATTGGGCATCTTTTCTTAATAATTTATCAAAAACTGAAAATAGATAAATTTAAATTTGCAAACACCCAAACGTAATAAAATAATTGAGTTCAGTTGCTAAGAAAATAAAATAATAAATAAAAAAAAGTGAAAAATGAAATAAATGATAATCAAAGTTCAAACTTGAAAAAAATAACGTCTTTCATCAAAGAATTAACAACAAATCAATTAGTTTAACAATCTAAGTTACGTCATAAATATTTTATTTAGACAAAAAAAAATGTGTTTATAACTTCAAGTAACAAAATTTAAGACATAAAACAGAATCTCTTTTGGTCAATAAATCTTAAAATATACAACTCTGGAAGTTTTTCTGGTTTGTGTGTATATATATATATANNNNAAAAGTTTATATATATATATATATATATAATGTATTTTAGAAACACCTCTCGAGCAAAAAAATATTTTTTTGTTCAAGATAAATGAGAATCTAAAATAAATGTGCTAAGGTGGAAAGAAAAAAGAAATAAAAACGTGTGCTGACACATCCGGTTGAGATGCATTAAAGTCCGGCTCGCTTGACATTTGGATAACCGGATATTCCAGGATCTCCCCAAAAGGATATCGGATGTCCAACTGCATCTGACTACCTAACGATAACAGGTCGACATACTCGTGAAAAGAGAGAGCCTTCGCCTGCTTTATGTTTGCATGAATTTTCTTTCTGTTTCACACATTTTTTTATTTTTTATTTTATTTTCGGTCGACTTTCACGTGAGAAGTGAAATATAGTTTTTCCAGAAAATGGCTAGGACATATTTTATTCGGTTTTCGGATATTTATTTCCAACGGTTGGAATCGAACTTTTTATTTTTTTTTTAAATTAAACGCATATATTTAAAAGTAAGGTGTTACAGTGAATTAGTTATCTGCAATGCTTTAAATTTAGGAAAGTGAAATTTAATTTGTGTTTAAAGTTAAATGGTATTTTAATTTAAGTTTAAAGAAAAATTTCGAATATTTCTTAAGTTCTTTTTTTTTATCCTTTCTTATTTAGAAATTTCCTACCGTTCGTTTTTTTTTTAAATTATATGTAGCTTTATTTCTAATATAAGATTATATTTGCATAAGGGTAACGAAAATGGCTAGGACATATTTTATTCGGTTTTCGGATATTTATTTCCAACGGTTGGAATCGAACTTTTTTTTCTGAAAATTAAACGCATATATTTAAAAGTAGGGTGTTACATTGGATCTGCAATGCTTTAAATTTAGAAAAATGAAATATAATTTTTTGTGCATAAAGTTTAATGGAATATTAATTTAACTTTAAAGAAAAATTTCGAGTAAGTCCTAATTTCTTTTTTTTAATCCATTCTTATTTAGAAATTTCTTACCATTCGTTTTTTTAAAAAAAATTATATGTAGCTTTATTTCTAATATAAAATTATATTTGCATGAGGGTAAAGAAAATGGGTAGGGCATATTTTAGTCGATTTTCAGATATTTATTTCCAACGGTAGGAGTCAAAAATTTTATTTTTTAAAAAAAGCAAACGCTTTTTTTTAAAAGTTAGATGTTACAGTGGATTAAGTTACCTGCAATTCCTTAAATTTAGAGAAGTGAAATTTAAATTTTTTCGTATAAATTTTAATTTAAGTTGAAAGAAAATTTTCGAATAAAATTTCTTTTTTTAATCCATTCTTATTTGGAAATTTCCTACCGTACGTAGTTTTTAAAAAAAATTTATGTGGACTTTATTTCTAATATGAAATTATATTTGCATGAGGGTAAAGGTTTTAACACATTCTAAACTATCCGGAGGGAATACGGAATTCATTTATAATATCTAAATATAAATTATAGGATGACAGCAATGTAATGTTGGTTATAGGTTTATAAATCGAGCATACTAAAAGTTCTCAAGTTGAAATATAGATAAAATGTTTTATATAAACAGTACACAAAACATCAAAGTAAACTTAATTCGTAAAAACAGAAATCCATAACTTTGCGAGTACATCAGAATTAAAATATTAATTTAATCAGTAAATATCACAGTAATTGCTTTTAAAAGCGAGTAAAAAATAAAGAATGGATTTTTATAATATTTGTTATTATTATTATTATTTTTATCTATACATACACACATGTATGCAGATATATACAAAATGTAAAAAAAGTTTGGAAACGGTCAAATATCTCGAGAAATATACATGAGATTGAAAGCAGTCACATTAAAATTCACGTTATTTAAAAGCTCTCAAACGATACCAAACATGAACTTTCAACCCCCCCCCCAGCGTTAAGGGCGTGGTGGGGGTTACTTTGAAAAGTGTGAACCCATGTTTTTTATTGCAGATTCGGATTTTCCAGAAAAGCAAACTTATTTGAGTTGTGAAACCTACAACTCGAATTGGATTACTATTTTCTGGAAAATCCGAATCTGCAATAAAAAAAATATAAGTTCTTATTTAATATTTAAAATTATCTCCGACTCTCAAAGGTTGTGGGTGAAAGTTCGAGTCTGGTATCACTGGATAGCTTTTGAAAAATAATGATTATGTCTAGTTTTACTTTTCAATCCAATGTATATTTCTTAAAACATTTTACCGTTTCCAAACTTTTTTACACCTTGTATATATAGTGCAGTGCTTAAACATGTTGTCTGAGGTTATGCAACATAAGCCCTTGTTAGGCCGCTTATGAAATGTTCTTTTTGTTACATATTAAACATAAAATTGCTTTACTTTGTATTATTATGAATTTTTTTAGTCCCTGTACAACGAAAATACAATTTTAAATAGTTTCAACATCATAAGCCTTTGAATAGCCCTTTCTTTTTAAACTATTATATATATATTTTTTTTTGTAAAATAAACCACTTCTGGAGCGAATCTCATTGTAAATGCCCTACTTGATAAAAGGGTTAATATCTGCCCCAAGAGAAATGGGTCGTTTCCTATAACCATTAAATGAGTTCGCCCTGTGCCATAAATTCTATCCAATACAGAACATACGATTACGCAAACGCACCCAGAAAACTTTCCGGAAATAGTTACATTTAAATTCCCTTAATTTCAATCAGCCCCCGGTAAGCTTATTACACTGCCGAATGTTCATTTAGGCCTAACGTGTAATTCTAACTTGTCTGAACACGCCATCTTAATTGTTTCAAAAGATAATTCTTTAATCAGGAAAGTGTGTCTTTTAAGAAATTATTTCTCCGTAGTTCATTATTGTCTATACTTTTATCATTGACGATGAATGTAAAGTGCTGATTTTTAATCAAAATTTCGCAATTTATATGTTCCCTAATGCCCATGTATCCTCTGATAAAAATAATCATCGATATTGGAATGACTAGAAGTGCTTTATCGAGATAAAATTTTTGTCTTTCAATGTTATTAAGAGATTAAAAAAAATTGGCATTAAGGATTAAAATTTGTCTAATTTAGTGCGGTATATTTTTTTATTTCGAAAAATTGATTTTTTGCTGAAATATATTAGAATTGTTTTATTTAATGAGAGTAATATTCAGGTTATTATACGCATTTTTCCATTGATAAAGAAGAAAAAATATTTCTTAATTTAATAACAATTTAAGGATACTAATTATGATAGTGATTAAATAATAATTAGAGGGGCAACGGTTTGAGAATGCGTATGACAATTTATAGATAAAGAATGATTTGTACAATTTTAGTTACTGGTGTCATTCTATATAAAGTGTTTTTTAAAAGTAAAAGAACCACTCATTTCAGAGTTGTTCGGAATCTACTGTTATTAACAGTTTTTAGTAAGAAAAAGTTCCTTGCTTAGTAGAACCAGACAGATTTCAGACGTCAGCACCAGGTGCGTCGTAAAAGCAGTGATGTGCAGTGCACCAAACAAAACGGACTAATCTGAATAACTTTTGATTTAATGATGGGATTTTCACATTCTGGGATTCAATCTTGCTGATTTGAGACGGAGAAATGTAATATGCTAATTAATAAGTGCAGACGAAGTAAGGAAATCAGACACAAAAACATACTTTTTCTGGATAACCATGCCTTTTATTTTATTTTTATAACCGTCGTTGAACAGCCGACCCAATTTTTCTGGACTTACGACTACTAATGTTCAACTCCATAACCTTGTAATTTTGAACCCAATCCAGAAGACAGGGGAACTCCTGGATCGAGTATTGGGAGAAAATTGCCTTCGTGGAGGACTTTTCGCTGGAGCTAACCCGCATTTGCATTACATGGAGAGGAAGACAACGACAACCTCCCATGGTTAGCCTGACGGCAAGGGGACTTCAATCCATGATCCGTCTACCACTGAAGATATTTCACGTCAGCACTGTGGTCGGTGCAAGCCGGATGCAGGATTCCTATCGA
Source organism: Parasteatoda tepidariorum (assembly GCF_043381705.1). Classification (NCBI taxonomy): domain Eukaryota; kingdom Metazoa; phylum Arthropoda; class Arachnida; order Araneae; family Theridiidae; genus Parasteatoda; species Parasteatoda tepidariorum. The sequence continues at coordinate 12,154,346 of NC_092208.1, forward strand.
CTGGGATTCGAACCCGGTTCACCTCAGGAACCGGGAATTAAAAAATTTTGCATACAATTATAAAATTCGTTTATCCAAAGATAATAAATACCCTGCAAAAAATAACCTTCATTAAATATTTTTCATTTTTGATATTATTTTATTCAATAGTAGTTGAAAAAAATTTAAATTGTAAGACTTACAATTTTTAACCTCATTTTAAAGAATGCAATTTTACATTGCAAAATACAAAATTTGAGCAAAATCGGTCGAATAGTTACCGGTAAATTGAATTACAAAAAAGACAGATACTAAAAATTTGATTTCTCAGGAACTATTCGACCGATTTTGCACAAATTTTGTATTTTGCCATGTAATATCATATTCTTTTAAAAAAATGCAAAAATTGTATACCTTGCAATTCAAAATTTTTTTGACCATTATTAAATAAAATAATAAAAAATAATAAATATTTACAAATATTTATTTTTTACATAGAATTTCTATGGATAAACTATTTTTATAAGTGTGTGTACAATTTTTTCAATTCGCTTTTAAAGTATAGCGAAATGCGCAAAAAGTAAAATTAACATTAAGGGGTCCAAACTTTGAATCGCTCTCCTGAGCAAACTATCCAAACCATATTTCCCAGATTGTGAATTTCGGGTGTCAGAAATTGGAATCAGTCAAGAAAAAAATATGTTTAGTAAGAGAAAATACGTTTTTGTATCTGATTCCGTAACTTAAAGTATCGCCTGCTCTAATTAATTAGCATAATCAAGATCACTCGAAACATTCAGATTGAGTCCTAGAACGTGAAAATCCGATCATTAAATCAAAAGTTATTCGAAGTAATCCATTTTTCTTTTTGCGCCCTCCGAATATATATCCAAATATGATGTTAAACAATGCAAAAAATTATGAGATAGACAAACACCGAATCGAGCTTTCATATACAATTTGAAGGGTATAGTTTTACACCAAGCTCTCGCTGATTCACACCATACCTGTATAATTTTTACCTACTAAAATACCAATCTCGGCACATTTGCAATCGAAAAAGGTTTAGCGTGTGTTTGTTGGAAACTTGGGAATAAATTTAATTTCGACAAGGCCAAATTTACACCGAAGAGCCATTACATTATGACCACTCTCCATAACAATGGGCTCGCCCAGGTTTTCATGCTTTCTCGCCCAGGAACAATGTTTTCATGGGGCACATTAGGACCCATAATACTCATAGAACAATCCTTGACGTCTGTAAGATATTTGAACATAGTTGCAGACCAGGTTCACCCATTCATGGCAACAGTTTTTCCTTCGGGGAATGGTGTTTACCAATAGGATAATGCACCATGTCATAAGGGTCGAATCGTTATGGATTGGTTCGAGGAACATTCCAGTGACTTTCAAGTCTTGTTTTTTGAAATTTTCTGATATTTTTTTTTCTTTACAATTTCATGTCTGATACCTTGCCTAATAAGGAACATGATAAACTTAGTTACAAATATCATATTATTTATGAAGCAAACATATCATATCATATTATTACGTTGCAAAACATAATAGTAATATATCAGTTTCATATACATTACATAATTACGAGATATTTAATGTTATATAGGAATAACCTTTTTCTCGAATATATAAAAATATTAGAAATTATTGTAACAGGTAATTCAATTTTTCTTTTTATTGATAAAAAGTTAAAAATACAATTAAAAGAAATAAATTGTATGAAAATATGTAAGTAGTATAAAAGTAGTATTAGGTATTAAATTGCAACCTTTTTTTTTTGATTTTTAAATGACCTCAAATTTTGTAAACGACCATTGTATCGAAAATATAGGGTAAACTAACCAGTGAAGGAACACTTAAGCTTCGCTTGCCTTTTAAAAAATCATATTAATTTCAAAATTCGTAATTTCAGTTAAATGACAGTGTCAACATATTTGTTACTAATTGCAAATTATGCAAAAAAATTGTAGAGAACTTACATAATATTGTTTTAAAGTTTTGGAGGTTCAAATAACAAGTAGTAAGAAGACCCAGTGAAGGAACAGCTCTTACCAGTGAAGGAACACAAAATTGCCCAGTGAAGGAACACTTAATTTTGGTTATTTTTTAATGCTCTTTATGAATTTTTTAGCCATACAAATACAGTCGGACATCTATTTAACGAACTTCCATTCTACGAATTTCCCTATTTTACGAATTTTTTCGAGGAACCAAGAGCATTTTGGAAATTTTTTTGTAAAATAACTTCCATATAGCGAAGTGAATTTTCTATTTAACGAACTTTTCATTGAGATCCAATTTCCCTATTTTCCAAAATATTTCTTAACATTTTAAACTTGTTAAAGCAATTTATGGGGGAAATGACATTAAATTAATTTTCGAAGCCACTGCTTTATGAAATGTATTACTGTTTTGTCTAAAAATTATCTTAGAGAAAGCAGTAAATTCCCTTTCCCTTTTTGTTTGCACTTCAAACGAAAAACTCACTTCAAATTAACGGATTTCATCCGTAGCAATTTAACTTAACGCAAGTGGTAATGTATGTTTAAAATTACTTTTATAATAAATGCAACTATATTTTTATACATAAATTTAGACTTTTTTTAGTTGAAAATGTATATAGCATGATAGTGTAACACTGGATAATGTTTTGCTCTATTCTTGCTTTCCATGCAGATTTCTTTTATGGTTGAGATTTATATGATAAATAGTAGATACTAGTTTACAAGATAAAAGTGTATCAATTGCTATTTTAATTATGTCTAGTGTTTAAGAATTTAAAACCTGTTTTGTGTTGTTTAAGTATTTTAAGAGGTGATTTTCTATTTAACGAATTTTCCATATAACGAGCTTATTATTGGTATTAAGTGATTTTGTTAAATAGAGGTCCGACTAAAAACAAGACTATTTGTGAAATTATGAGATACAAGTACTTGTAAAATGCTAACTTTTTTCTGTAATCATGAACTAGAAATTAAAGTGATGTTAAATACAAAATAAATTTAAAAAAATCGTTCTTTCTTATAATTTGACAGTCAAATCTAAATCATTGTGTCATCCGATGCTGTTTATTATCATTATTATTTTATCACCTTTTTGTTTACTCTTTTTCCTCTTATTTCTTGAAGCTTTTTTTCTTTTTTAAGTATTTTTTCTTTCTTTTTCTTTTCCATGTTCTCTTGTTTTAATGTTTTTTAGATCTTTCAGCCTCTTGAAATTTTTGCCATTTCTCTGAAGTTAGTGCAAAAGGTAATTTATTCGCTTTTCTTCTTATTTGACCTTTCTTTTTATCATCAATATTTGGCCAATGTAAATGGCTCTTCCAAACTTCTTCTGATTTTTCAGCAACATTTCTAGAATGCCTTTCTCGAAAATAGACGGGGGAAAGGTGTCTTGAAGTTTGAGGCAAATCCATCTCTTGTTGACTTATATCTAGAGGATCTTTAGAAGTACTGATTTTACTTACAGAATCATTTCTTTTTTCAACTAAGAGAATCAGCATGAGGACTCATTTCAAATTCGATATCTAATATGCATTCATTATCAATACTAGCTTCAGTTCCTAAGTTTGACTTAACCAAGTGGTCTTCTTTTAATACGTGCTTCTTCCATATTGGAAAAAGTACAGGCTCTTGGACATTTTCGATATTAGACTCTTCCGTCAATGCTGTGTTAAAAATTTACAACATATCTTGAGGGATTTCCCTCTCAAGCTTCTGAAGAAATTGAGTATCGTTTCTGTTTAACTTTGTTTTTTGTTGAGGAACTTACTTCTAAATTCTAACATTGTAAAGTAGTTTCTATAAATTATATAATCACGTTGCTATCCTATAATGATAGCTTATTAGGAGTTCTTGGTGCAAAAGCCAGCGAAAAAATGTTCTATTTTTATGATTATATTTAATTAGTTTTCGATTTGTAAACATAGTTTATTAAGTTGCCTAACATTTGATGTAACTACACACCCCGTTAATAAATATAAATTATAATTTTTTCATAAATTAAGCTATTAAATTAACATTTTGAACTGAAATTATTTCAGGAATTATTCATACAATTTTTAACAAAATTTCGGTTGTCCTCTATATAGCAGAATTACTTATCCTAGAGTCATGTAAAATCATATATCACACATTACTGTTCATTCACTGGAAGTATTCCCAGTGTAGGAATATGCCTGTTTCTTCACTGGTTAGAAGCTGGTTTTTGTCTTTTAAACAGAATTTTGATGTATAATATGACTAAAAGTACAAGAAAATTACGAAATTTCTTTTATTTTCATTAACTGAGAAATGAACCCAGTAAAGAAACATTTGTTCCTTCACTGGTTTTTCATCGTTTGGTGATCCAGTGAAGGAACATGCCTGTTCCTTCACTGGTTGGAAGTTGTTTTTTGTCTTTTAAACAGAATTTTGATGTATAATATGACTAAAAGTACAAGAAAATTAAAAAATTTCTTTTATTTTCATTAACTGGGAGAAAAACCCAGTAAAGGAACACTTGTTCCTTCACTGGTTTTTCATCGTTTGGTGATCCAGTGAATAAACACCCCCTTATCTCAGTACTTGATTATGCTATGGTGCTTTAAAAAAAATAAAACGTAACTTCAATAACTATATTTTGAATTCTCTTTTTCACAGTGAGAAAAATAAGACTACTACATGCAATTAATTCCACTTCAAACATATAAGTACAAACACTCACCTTATAATTTTTTCAACGAAACAAGGTGTTGCAGAGATAATAACAAATTCAAAAATTTTTTCAGAGAAATCTATTTGACCAGGTAATCCAAAATATTGCTAGATGACTTCCTATTGTTTGGCAGTAAGCTATTGTTACCAATCAATCTAAAGAAAAACTTTCAAATTCTGATTTTTAATGAATATATATGAAATGTTCCTTCACTGGGTAGTGTTCCTTCACTGGTTGGTTTACCCTATATAAAGAAAATTAAATATGAGCTAGAGATATAACCTGCATAAGCAGATGAAGCAATCATTTGCATTAAATTCAATAGAAGAAAACGAAAGGACAAAAAAAAGAGAAATAACTAGAATTTATTTGACCTATGTTTGTCTAAAATAAAACCCTGAAAAACAAACAGAAATTTGAGAAGCACATTATCTTTTCTTTGATGCTTCGCGAACATCAGGAATGCCATAAGCAAAACTTTTAAATTAAAACAAGAAATGTATATTTGATTCGAACTATTTAAGAAATTCAATTCATATTTTCCCAAATCAATGTAAAAGTTATTTTAGGGAATATTACTTACTCATTGTTTAGTCTCAAAATTTTTTTACTAAATTTCTCCCAGGCTCAAATTTTCCACGATTTTTAAAAAGAAACTCAAAAATTTTTCTAAAATAGAATAAGGCTAAATCAACGCCCCTACTGGAGTCATAATTCATTCTGCCAAATTGGCTGTTCTTTTTATCTCCGCCAAATTTCGTTCCCATCTACCTGCGATGATGAACATTTTATGCATATTTTACACTTGCAAAAAATTTTGACTCGCTCTTCGTCAGGTGGTTTAAATGTCCTTTTGATTCCTTTAATTAATATTCAGAAATATGCCAAAGTCATGCGGAGCGATTATTTCTCATATCAGATCATTAATTATTAATCATTTTTACACTTCATTATCATTATTTAAAGCTTTTCACTTGCACTAATTCCTAACGCTAATTTTTTTTTAAAAAATGCTACTAATAATTAATAAAAAACTGGTGAAAATTTTTTCTTTGTTCTGTTTATTTTTAGAAAAACAATTTCGTTTGTTTTCTATAACCGGAAAATTATTTTATTGATTAAGTTTTAGTATCTGAATGAAGGGAAATTGTGCCTTTTATATCTTAAATAAATAAATTATAATAATATTTATACAGCCTAGAAACCTTAATTGTTTGTGTCAGTTATACATTTAACAGATAATTGACTAGCCAGATGTCTCAAAATAATATTAATAATTTATGTGAGATATTAATTTATACACTTATTTAATTGCAAGTGATTAAAATTTTCGCTTACAGCAAAAACATTTCGAATATGAGCAAATTTATGATTAGCACATTTAGCACATTATAATACTCATTATTAATGTATCTAATGAACACGCTACCGTTTTTTTTCTAATGCCCCCCTTGGTTGATATTTCAATTATGAAACCTTAATTGTTTGTGTCAGTTATACATTTAACAGATAATTGACTAGCCAGATGTCTCAAAATAATATTAATAATTTATGTGAGATATTTATTTATACACTTATTTAATTGCAAGTAATTAAAATTTTCGCTTACAGCAAAAACATTCATAATATGAGCAAATTTATGATTAGCACATTATAATACTCATTATTAATGTATCTAATGAACACGCTACGTTCTTTTTCTAATGCCCACATTGGTTGACATTTCATCAATTCGATCGTATTAGGGCTATGTGTGGGCCACTCATTCAGGGACACCCTACTAGGAGGGCTAACTTTTCTCCCACAGTAAGGACAGACAGTACAGAGAAGGAAAGAACATCCATGCCTTGTCCGGGATTCGAACCCAGAACCTTTCTTGTGCAAGGCCAGTTCCCTAACCCCTACACAGTCCGGTTGGCTACGTGACCGTTGCAAATCATTCGAAATAGATCGAATTCGCGTTACTCAAAATCATTTCAGTGTTATTTTTTTTTTAAAAAAATGCTGAAAAATCTAGAAAATGTGTCTCGTCCTTTAATAAGATAGCGCCAATATGGTGCCAAAACAAAAACATAATAAATACGTTAGCTCCAATTATTGTAATCTTGGGATGTGGTTATTTAAAGAATTATTTTAACAAAAACAGAATATATAGAACATAACAGAAATACATAACTAACTTATAACTGAATAAAGAAAATGTTTTCAATTACCATCCATGCAAGCATTAATGTCAATAGAAGGCTTCTGATTTTCTACTGTCTTTTTCGCATAATCTTTAAAGTTTCTTTTTTTTATGTCTACCATTTTCTACGGCTGCAATAACCGTGTGTCCCACGTTAAAGAACTATCACATAAATTACACCTCCCTTCTACAAATTATTATTTATTTTTTTTTGATATTCATTTTTTATTTTTAAAAGTTTTAATCCCAAATACGGTCTTCTCCAAATATTACATGAAATCTTTGTAGATTTATACTCTTAAATGCAAAATTTTTGAAAATAAAAGAATTTTGCATCAATTTTTTTTAAAATAAAATTTAATGAAAATTTATGTTTTTACATTTTTAATGATATGAACATATTTCTGAAAGCGTTTCAAGTGAGCAATTTTGCTAAACCATATCCGTGATCATTTGTTTTTAAAAAAGGGAAGTTATTTTTAAAAGAATTGAAACTCGGGATATTTTTTTAATTGAGTATAATTAAAAGTATACATTTATTAGTATCTTCTTAATCTTTTTTTTTACTTCATATACTAGGTATTTTTTTTTTGATAATGACATTTAAGAACTAAAACTGAAAATTAAATTTATACTGTCAAATACGAAAATAATTTTTAAATCATAAAGATAGATTTTCAACTAAACCTTCAGCATTTGAATTTAAACCATTTCTTTATTAAATTTCAATTAACACCAAAGAATTTTTCCATATATTACTACGTTTCAAATTAAAAATTACATCAAAATAATTTTAAAAACGTGATATAGTTTAAAATAATATTTATTTACTGAGTAATTATATTGCTAAAATATTTGGTGAAAATATCTAAATATGCGACTGAGATATTTATTTTGTAGGACGCGTAAAAATTTATTTGATAGGAATTTAATGTTTAGATGTTAAATAATTAAAACTGAATAATATATTATCGTATAATAAACTTTCATTATTAAGTAAGCTTAACTATTCTAAAGGTGGTTAAGAAAACTTTTATGAGATCATTAATTGATAAAAAAAAACTGGTCTAAGGTATTTGATAAAAAAAATGTCAATTATTTGAAGGAAAAAAAAACATTTAATAGCTGATTTGTTTCCTAATTAATTATTTTTGTCTATAATAAAAAAAAATTATGCTTACTGATTTTTAATTCTTTAAGGAAATGTTTAATTTTTTTATCAGATAAAACATTCAGATTTCAATTAGTTTCATGTTAGAATTTATTTTAATACCAATTAGTTGATAATTGGTTATTTCTCATCAAATGTATAGAAATTTATTTAACAGATATTTTATGAAATATCAGCTAAAGATATTTATGTATAACTTTTAAGTACATCTTAACTTTTAAGTACATCTTAATCGACATAACATTTAAGTATATCTTAATCGACATAACTTTTAAGTACATCTTAATCGACATAACTTTTAAATACATCTTATTCGACATAGCTTTTAAGTACGTCTTAATCGACATAACTTTTAAGTACATCTTAATCGAGTTGTCTCCAGAGTGTGTAAATATGTAATTTTGTATAAGATTAAACTATCGAAATTCCAAAAAATATAAAATACTGCTGTGTAATAGATCTTAAAAGAAAGGAATGAAATTTCGTGAAGAAATGTTAAACAAGAATTATTAAAGAGATTAAGAATTATTAAAGAGATTAAGAATTATTAAAGAAATTATTAAAAAATATTAACGATTTATTCATGAAGAAATATTATAATTGGGTATTTGCACTTCAAGAAGAAGAAGACCTCCCATACCCACACATGTGACCTATGACGTCAGCGAAAGCTAATCTTTAACATCAAAATGGCGTAGTAAAGTTGAGCTAAGTTTCTCTACATAAGTTAGAATGTTAATTAACGATAAGTTAATTCGATACAGAGTCGTATCACACATCGAATTAGTTGAAAAATAATTTTTTTTCTTGTCTACTTCTTTTACTTAACTTAGATTTATTATTTGTTTATGTATTTTATAGTAACCGTGATATATTTTTGTTTTGTGTACCTGGCAACTTTGATGCATAATTAGTTTGTTTATGTTCTGCATGGAATCGTGCCTGTGTATGCGTTAAGTCTCTTTGTAAATATATAGTGAAAGAATTGAAATCGTTGTGAAAAAATTTAAAATACGTCACTTAGGAGATTTGATACTTGATAGGCTTGGCTTACTAGAAATAGAATGGAAGGAACAGTTGCTAACGTAAACAAGCGCCACGTTTCAACAACCAATCAGAATCGAGATATCCACCCTACGTCACTTGCAATTATCTCATTACATGAAGAAATATCCAAATTCATTGTGTGAAAAAATATTCTAACTTTCATTCGTTATGTTTTTAATATGTTTAACTAATTTTATTAAACTAAATTTATTACGATACTGAATACCAATGCAAACTATAATGAGTATAACTTTAAGCTCCTCATTTGAAATATATTTTTATATCCACGTATTTATAAAGAATTTATTGCTTTTTTCATTTTAATTCATAAAGACAATTCAATATTATTCTTCAAATAAATATTTTTAAGCGATGCATATTTATTCTTCTCAAAAATTACTTTATTTAATTTTATGCCTGATTTGTTCTTATTTTGCCTTTTTTTAAAGAAATATTCAGGAAAAAATATTAAAATTACATGGAGAAATATTAAAATTCATTGTGCAAAAAAATATTTTAATTTCCATTCGTTATGTTTTTAAAAGTGCATAATTAATTTAATTTAATTTATTTCAATAATGTTAATTTATTTCAAAATATAATGAGTATAAGTAAAAGCTCCTCACTGGAAAAATGCTTTTATATCTACGTATCTATAGAGAATTTATTGTTTTTTTCATTTTGATTTATAGAGACAGTGCAATATTATTCTTTAAATTCTTAATTTGTTTTTCTTCTTAATTTGCTCTTTTTGCCTTTCTTTAAAGAAATATTCTGGAAAAAATATTATAATTACATGAGGATTTATTAAAATTCATTGTGTAAAAGAATATTCTAATTTTCATTCGTTATGTTTTTAAAAATGTACAATTAATTTAATTAAATTAAATTTATTTCAATAATGAACAATACAAAATATAATGAGTATAAGGAAAAGCTCCTCACTTGAAAAATGCTTTTATCTATAGCACGTTATTATGCTACGTATCTATAGAGAATATATTGGTTTATTTTATTTTAATTAATAGAGACAGTAAAATATTGTTCTTTAAATTCTTAATTTGCTTTTTTTGCCTTTTTTTTAACGTGATATTATTACATGAACAAATATTAAAATTCATTGTGTAAAAAAAAATGTTCTAATATTTATTCTTTATGTATTTTTAAAACTGTTTAATTAATTTAATTAAATTAAATTTATTACAATAATGAATACCAATACAAAATATAATGAGTATAAGTTAAAGCTCCTCATTAAAGCTAATAACCGTCTTTATGAATTTCTCATTTTCATTCATAAAGACAGTTCAATATTCTTAAAATAAATATTTTTAAGCGATCCATTTTTATTCTTCTCAAAAAGTACTTCATTTTATTTAATTTTATGCCTGATTTGTAATTAATTTCCCTTTTTTGTTAATCTTTTAAAATATATTTGTTCATTCTGTTCCACAAAGAAGCCTGGGGTAAAAGCATTCTTGCATTTGCCATTCTTTGACTAGAAACTCTTTCTTATTCCCAACTATATCGATTTCGGGGTTCATTATTTTCTCCTCCCCGTCTGTGTGTGTGTGTGAAGCATTCTCTCTCAGTATAAGAATGAGGGACCCAAATCATTTCCTTGCTGCACCCTCAATATGTAAGGAATGTAGAGAAATTCATCTACTTTTCTCTTCGAAGCCCCATTTTGCTCATGAGAAGTACGCTATTGGCGATGACAATCTGTCAATCTATCAGAGAAATGAACTCAGTTTGGTAATTGATTAGCATCGCCATAAGCTCGCCAACTAATTTATGAAATTCTTTCATAATTAGTTTACTAATTTAAAATAACTATAAAATTCACAATAAAATGCATATAGCTTTTCTGTTTGTTTTTAATAAATATTTTTATTTAAAAAAAAACATTATCATAATTTGTATTTGTTTCGGCTTAAGTAAACTTTATTTGGTTAAAACTGATGACCGATGATGTGATATTTTTAAAATATTTCGTTCTATTCTTTCGTTAATTTGTAAATTAAATTTGAATTTTTCTTTTAAAAAAATATATGATCGCCAGAAGCTCGCCAACTAATTTATGAAATATTTTGATAATTAGTTTACTAATTTAAAATATTGAAAAATTTACTATAAAATGTATGTAACTTTTCTGTTTGTTTGTTTTTAATAAATATTTTTATTTAAAAAAAAGCATTAACGTAATTTGTATTTGTTTCGGCATAAGTAAACTTTATTTGGTTAAAGCTGATAATGTTGTGATTTTTTTAAATATTTCGTTCTGTTCTTTCGTTAATTTATGAATGAAATTTATATTTTTTCAAAAAAATATATGATAATCGGGGGTCTGTCTAGGCCGAATTTACTACCATTTAGCGGTACCTTCACAAATTCAACTTTAGGAAAAACAGTAGTTTCACAAAATACTTTTTCTTATAATTTTATTTTTGTATTCCTTAATAAACGATAAATCAATATTTTTGTGTTGATTTTTTAATATAGTTTTTATTTTTCACAAATTATGTCTAAATTTTCACAAAATAGGTACCTCTCAGGAAAACCTAGACAGACCCCTGATAATAATACGTGACTTCATGCTTAAATACTTCTTTTTACCAAGTATTAATGATACTGGAATACTAATTGATTAAAACGAGATTTTCTTTTCAATCATAATAAATATATATATGAAAGAAGGAAAGAAAGCTGAATGATTAAAAATTATTTCATTAATTGTGTTAGATATCAAAAATATACGTCTACGCGTTTTACCCTTATCGAACCCCCCACTCCACTTAGCATCTCTGTCAAAGAAGCAAGCATTTTTTTCCTCAAGAACTTCGAACAAAGAAGTTCACTTGTCAGCTCTCTCATGAGCTACCTTTCATTGTCTAATGCTTGTTTCTACACGAAATCCTGATCAAATTACGGTAAAAATTACCGGCACTCAGGGTACCTTTACGTTTTATCGTAATCTCATTTTTCATGGAATGATTTTATGAAACAAAAAATCTGATATACCGCAACTCTTATACAGTAATATTAACTTGTAATCGGATCTTCACGTCCCAGAACTCAATCTTATGGTTTGTGGGGGTGGCCTAAAATATGCTAATTAATTAGGGCCGACTATTGTTTAAGCTACGAAACCAGACACAAAAACATTCTTTCTTTGAATAAGCGTACCTTTTTTTCGACAGATTCAGATTTCTTAAGCCCCTGATTATCGGGGGTAGTCGCAATCAGAAAAATATGGTCACAATCGTTTGGTCAGTCTATGTATAGTTTGGACGCCTCAATATAAATTTTATTTTTTGCGTATTTCGCCATATCTCGTGATCTTTGAAAGCGAAATGAAACACGCTTGCACGTAATTATTAAATTCGTTCAACTAAAGAGAGTTCAAAGCGAAAAATAACTTCGATAAAATATTTTTTATTTTTTATTATTTTATTTACTAATATTTGGAAAAAGATTTAAATTGCGGGTATAGATTTTTTACATCATTTTAAGGAACATAATTTTACATATATTTTGGGCGAAATCGGTCGAACAGTTCCTGAGAAATCCAAATTAGAAAAAAGTTGTGTATTTAATATCCGATTTCTCAGAATTAGACTACTTTTGCTCTAACTTACTATTTTGTCATGTAAAATTACAATCTTTGAAATGATGGGAAAAAAATTCTGTACCTTACCATTCAAAATTTTTAAACTATTATTAAATAAAATAATAAATATTTAATAAAAATTCATTTTTGAGCGGAATTATCTTTGGATAAACGAATTTAATAAGTGTGTGCAAAAATTTTCAATTTGCTAAGTTCTCGAATTATATGTAAATACGCGAAAAATAAACTTAGGACCGTTCCGCTGATCTAACTGTGTGAACCAAATTTCCCAAATTGTGGCTACGCCTTATTTTAGGGGTCAAAACTCTGAATCTGATGGGAAAAAAGTGTGTTTATTTATGTAAAAAAATATGCATATTATATGTAAGAGTTGTATGTTGTATAATTTTTTTTGTTATTGATCCACTAATAGAACAGTAGGTTACAAGTATGCGGTGAATTACAAGTCGATTGGAATAAAATTTCAGAAGTAAATTCTTTTACTTGCATGTAATTTTGTTGGGCTTTCATTCCTTCGTATATTAATTCGTTCATTTACGAATAGAAGACACCGCAATATTAACCCTTAACCTTCAAGAAATATTTCAAGTTTACTTACCTCCTCCGGGCGTAATTAGAATAATTATAACGACTAATTATATAAATAATTTGTAAAAATGACTAAAATAAGTGTTATGAAAATAATAAAATTATTTCGTCCACCCTATTCATAATAGCGAGATTGGTCTGTTAAGGGTTAAAATGTCATAGCAGTAAAAAATATTTTAGTTGAATGACATTTAAGTGATATTTAAAATAACATTTAAGAATTTTTTGAAGGCATTGCTTTTGATTTAGAAACTTGAATAAAAGGATTCCTTTTGTTTGAAGTTAAAAGATTGCGCAAGGATACGATCATTTATAATGAGTATGCAGAAATATTTCTGGGACATTTTACTTTATACTTTACACATATAAATTTTTTATAAGATAAATTATTAAGACTTTCAATATTTTTTATGAGCATTACTTTTACCAGTTTTACAACCGTTTTTAAAGGAACTTCATGTTGTTGGGTGAGCGATGAATAAAATAGACAAGAACTCGTATAAAAAGAACGGCAAAACTTACACTTCATTGCTCCGTGGAACTAGAATATCGATATTTATTTTAACCTTAGTTTAGTAGCAGTAATTGTAAGATTTCCTTATGTTATTTCTCTTTTTTTAAACAAAAGTAAGTAGAATATGATTTTTGCACAGAAATATTAAAATTTGCTTCTAAAATCTTTATTATTTTACAAAAACTTTTTTTTTTACTTTAAACTGTTTTAATTGAGCATGAAAATTATTTTTAAAACTGTCTGAACTCGCACGTTCATGATGAAACACGTTTTCTTCATTCATTTATTCATAAACGTGAACGTGACGTTAATTTGATCGCATGCACACTTCATTGCAGTGACTGAGCTGGTATCCACCCTTTATATACATTTCCTACAAGAGAATTTTTAGGAAGATTAATGCCACTGTGTTGGGTTTAGAATTCGCCTACCATGGCTTAAGCTGTGGTTCTACTTCCCGTACTGAATACTGGTAGAGAAATGAGTGGTGTCTGTACTGGTTAAAAAAATTCACCGCACGATTGGGTGGTTGCGGTGATCGGGAGATTACTACGACCATCTGTAAGATGTAAATTGTGGTGCGTAAGTGTGGACATGATCACTTCCAACTTTTCGCTCCAGCAAATGTCTTAACAAATAAAGAAAAAGACACAGAATGATATTTTCAGAAACACAGAAACATAATACAAAGTCTACTTTAATCAACATAATAATTATCTACCATTAATGGGATAGTGACGTAGTGTGGATATCGCAATCCTGATTGGTTGCTGAAACGTGATATTGTTTTATGTTAACAACAGTTCTTTCCAGTCCATTTTAGGTAAGCCAAGTCCGTCGAGTATCAATTCTCGTAAGTGACACATTCTATATTCTTACACAAAGAATCTTTCTCGAAGATTTCAATTCTTTCACTATATATTTACACGAAGACAGGCACGAAGCCATATGGAACATAACCAAACTAATTATACATCGAAGTTGCCAGGTACACAAAACAAAAATATATCATGGTAACAGTAAAATACTTAAACAAATAACAAATCTAAATGAAGTAAAATAAGTAGACGCGAAGAACTTATATTCTAACTAATTCGATGTGCGATACGGCTATGTATTTAATTAACTTGACGTTAATTAACATTCCTACTTACATGTTAATTAACATTCCTACTTACATGTTAATTTACATTCCTACTTACTTGTTAATTAACATTCCTACTTACATGTTAATTTACATTCCTACTTACATGTTAATTAACATTCCTTCTTATGTAGAGAAACTTAGCTCAACTTTAATAAGCCATTTTGCTGATGAAGATTAGCTGACGTCATCGGTCACATGTGTGGGTATGGGAGTTCTTCTTCTTGAAATACAAGTACCCAATTGATTGTGAAATTAAGTTCATTTTATGCTCAGGTTAACCTCAAAAATAAACATCTCAAAATGAAAGTCACCACAGTGGTGCAGTGCATTCGAGCGCCAGAATTTCCATGGGATCATCAATAAGGATGAATAATGATCATCATCAATAGATCAATGTATCAAACCAGACGGTAGAATTGTGTTATTTGCTGTATTTCTAATCAGGTTCAACACGGAGAAAGATATCTGGTAAAATTACCGTACTGTATGTTAATGACATCTCTTATAAATAAATAGTTAAAAAAACATCGTAACTCTGGTTAATAAAATCAAAGCGTATGGTATTAAGACAAATCACGTGTTTTTTTTCTATTCATATAGCAATGGTTTACCGAAAATCCTGGTTTTCAAATCTCTTATTACCACATATTTGGTTAAACATGCGAAACTGAAAAGTATATTTAACTGAATAAATGATTTTTATGCCATGTTCTTAGGTATCATGATATAATTACCAAATTTTACTACATTTACCAAATTCTATCACACATTATAAAAACATTTTTTTTTAATTAATTTTACCAAAATTGTTACCACAGCACTTCAGCAAAAATAATCTAGAAATAATAATCTAGAATCTAGAATCTAGTATCTAGAATAATCTAGAATCTAGAATAATCTAAAAATAATCTAATTCGGTAAAAATCTCATAGAGCCAGAAATACGGTAAATTTTACCATATTCTGGTAGTTTCGATCATACTTTCTTTGTCAGTTTTTCATTTCGAAGAAAAATCGGTACTAATAATTTTGTATAGGACGATATAGTATTTGCGTCTGAAGCACTAAAATCAGTACCAAATGTACTTATATATATTTTTCAGTATTATATTGATATATATGGTATTATTAAAACTGCACCAATACAAAGAAGTTTTAATACCGATACTATGGAAATAAGTGTTTTACGGCCCCTTGAAAGGGTACCGGAGAGAGTTATCTGATAGTGGTAGATTTTGATAATCCTGAATGCGCCGTTAAATACAAAGTGACGCTAGATACAATTAATCAAGTGACACTAAATACAATTACTCTCCATTCTGATGGAATGAACTATAAATAAGGAGTTTTTTTTAGTTTAATAATTCAAACCAGAAAGTGCAACAAATAATAACAAATAAAGAAATTATGTGGCTGAAATAACTTTTTTTTTATAAAAAAATTAGCTTTATTTATAGAAAAACTTAGTGAAAGAACAAGCTAAGTGACATTTTCAGGGAGACTATAATCAGGATTCAAAAATAAAGTGGCATCCAAATGATTTTTTTACTAATTTCTTTGAAGGTGGTTTTGATAATTCTTTGCCTTATTTTATTCCAAAGCGCTAATTCCATTTTCCAAAGTGCTTCGGTAAAAATTATCGCACATTTTGGTGTTTTCAAGGAGTCAGAGACAGGGCAAACTTAACCATATATGTGGTAGTTTTGTCCATATATTTTTTTCTCAGTGTAGAAACGACGATACAATTTTTAACTGTACCAAACCTATCTGGTAGATAATATCACACTGAATTTAATAATCTTTCAAAGCAGTTATTTTTTTCCTTAAATCATTGTATTTTTTAGATAAAAACGTGAAATACAATCTTAAATAAATATAATCCTAGTTAAATATTATGTATCTATTTCACTCTATTTTTTTCTTCTATTTCTTCTCCAAAATGGTTCATAACGCCGTTTAAATCCATTACATTGAATAAAATATAAACTTTGTGTTTTGGGAGGCACATCCATTTCTCTCTCCAAACTATAAAATCAAGCATTAAAAAAACTATAAGTGATTATTACAAACAAAACAACGCATTTCGATTGTTTTAAATACGGAATTCTATAACACGGCGACAAAAATTCTTCTATCATTCTTAATTTTTGATAAACCATGTGGAAAAAAAGCCCATTTTCCTTATTTATCGAATAAACAAACTTTCTAATCCCTCACAATTCTATTATCAAATGCGTAAGTTCAAAGGAAAATTCTTGTTTATGCATAATCTTATGGGCCATCCTTAGATCATTAAAACATTAGAAAACACTCAAACCAAAATAAAAGTGAGGCCAGGCCAGGGAAACAATATAAGATGCCTACTTGAGCGAATTCCAGAAACTTGTTTTACGCGCCAATAAAACATGTTTACCGTCTTGAATACAGAGGATAATGTGGTAATTATTATGGCTTCCCGCATCGCACATGCTGGCGTAAATGGCTGCAAACCAATGCATTGCGGTGGCGGCGGCGTAAATGAGCTATGCCAAATCGTGATTATCTGGCCTGAACGTGTAACTCACTTTTGATGGGCAAATATTACAAGAAAATTATTTTCTTTAACTGGTAACTTATTCTTGATGCGCTTGTAATGAGTAGTTAGATATTTACGTGAACAGATCTGGAAATAATTTTCTTGCCTCATTCGGTAAAGAATAGAGCGGATAAGTTGGCATTGGGAGATAATAAGGGTTATCCTTAAGCAATTTATTCGTGTAATTTAAAAAATAAAATGGATAATAAATTTGAAGAAGTTTCAGAAATTTTTTTTAGTTTTGCAAAATGGTTAAGAATTGGAAACGATAAATTTCTTTTACATAAGTGAATGCTTATGATGTTTGGGCATATAATAGTAAACGCTTCGGTAATTTATTTCGATTTTGCTTTTCGGAATTGTGTTTGAACGACTATAAAAAGCGAAAAGTTAAAATGAAGATATGTTTTTGAGAACTTTTGAAAGATAAGTTATGTATGAGGCAGTTAAGTAAACTAGTTTTGTAATTTTTATTTTTTTTTTCGGTTTCATAATGATTCTATAAAAAGTAATGATAGTTACAGTTCAAATATGTTCTTATTTTTATTTTGGGTATATATATTTTTTTAATTTTGCTTCGTTTATAACTAATTTTTGAATTAATGGGAAATAGAATAACAAGAATTTTTTTTAAAAAATAACTTTTACCCTATTCTAGTATTTGAGATATATATTTAGATAATTTAAGATATTTACGCGAACAGATCTGGAAATAATTTTCTTGCGCCATTCGGTAAAGAATGGAGCAAGTAAGTTGCCATTGGGAAATAATAAGAGTTATCCTTAAGC
This sequence comes from Parasteatoda tepidariorum, assembly GCF_043381705.1. Taxonomy (NCBI): domain Eukaryota; kingdom Metazoa; phylum Arthropoda; class Arachnida; order Araneae; family Theridiidae; genus Parasteatoda; species Parasteatoda tepidariorum. The sequence goes on from NC_092208.1 coordinate 12,172,684, forward strand.
AATTTATTCGTGAAATTTAAAAAATAAAATGAATAATAAATTTGAAGAGGATTCAGAAAATAAAAATTGTTAGTTTTGTAAAATGGTTAGGAATTGGAAACGATAAATTTCTTTTACATAACTGAATACTTGATGTAAGGGAAGATAATAGTAAACGCTTCGGTAATTTATTTGGATTTTGCTTTTCTGAATTGTTTTTGAACAACAAATAAAAACAAAAAGTTTAAATGAAGATGCGTTTTTGAGAACTTATTAAGAATTGCTTGAAAAATATGTTATACATGAGGCAGTAGAGTAAATTTGTAACGTAATTTTTTTTAAATTTACTTAAGGATTTTTTCTAAAATTTTTTACCCTATTCTAGTAGTAGTTCGAATGAGTAGTTAAATATTTTCGTGAGCAGGATCGGGAAATAATTTTCTTACTTAATTCGGTAAAGAATGGATACCGTTGTTAAGTAATAAGAATAATCCTCGAACAATTCATTCTTGAATTTGAAACCAATGCAAGAAATTTTAAGATGATATGGATATAAATTTCATTAGTTTTGTAAAAAGCTTTAAGTTTTTATTGTTTGAATTGAAAACCATAAATTTTCTATTATCTGAGTGAATGCTAATGATGTTAAGAAAATATGCTAGTAAATGATTGTGCAATTTATTTGGATTCCCTTTTTGAAATTGCTCTATAAGCTATGATATAAACAAATATTTTATATGAAGTTATTGTTTTGAAATCTTATCAATAAGAGTTATATATCTGTATTTCAAAAATAGTTTAAATATTAGGTAGTTTAAAAAATTTTAATGTTTTTATTTTAATTTTTGTTTTGAGTCTGTTTGAAATTCCTTTTTATTGTTAATTAGCCTTGGTATTTTTTATGTATTTGGTAAGACTTTTTTATCAATTACAAATTAAATAAAATGCATGTATTTCTTTTATTTATTTTATTTAATTTGTATTTGTTGGTCAAATAATCGAAATACAGAAAAAAAAATATTATTAAGAACTTTGTACACTGTAAAAAATTTCCGAGGAAATTACGGTAAAATGTATTGAAACCCTGAGTGCAGCTTCCGTAAAATCTGTTTTACTGTAAAACCCATTTTAATCTAAAATTTTATACCGTTATTTTAACAGTAATATTTATTTTATAACAGTGATTAAGTGACTTTACAGTAAATATTACTGTAAAAATTGTGTTATACTAGATTTTTTGTTCCGTAATACTTTACGGAGAAAATAGATATGAAATTTTTCACAGTGTAGTTTTCTAATTAATGACTATCTTAAATCTACATGTTCCATTGGTATATTTCATTCCTACTCAAGGATTTAAATCACTGCTTATGATTTGTAGCAGCTTTAACTTATCCGCTACTTTATACAAGAGACGCGAAAGTTTTTAATCTTCATTATAAACATTTTACCACTCACTGTCGTATCTACAAGTGGGGTATCTAGCACTCGAAATTTCGACCGATAGCCGATTACCTAGAGCTCTCAAATACTCCGACTGTTGACAAAGTAAGTTCAAACCTTTTTCCAATTGCTATAAATCGTCGTCTTACGTCTCGTATCATCACCTAAATTAAGTTATTGTATTGATGACCTATTGATTTATTTTATTGATGACAAATAAATTTATTGTATTGATGACCAATTAATTTATTGTATTGATGATGATTTTATCTAGCTTGTATTGTTTCAAAAACCTAACAACTGCTATCGAATATTACTAATGTTCTATGTTTATGCGAATATAACTAAAATTTTGGCGTTTTCTATGACGAACATGAGAATAAATACTATGCAATCAGTTATTTTTTTAAAGTATTTATANTATATATATATATTTTCGGTTTTGTATTTTTGCTTCCTCTAATCCAGATATTTTTCGATTACACAAACTCAATCTTTCGGTATATTAGTTTTCGTTTCATTTCTTTTGTTTAACTCTCGAAAGCTTCTTTCAAAACAAATATATGATTTTGATTCTTAGAATAAAAAAAAATCAAATATACCTATTTCTTGTTTCTTTAAAAAGTTTGTCTGGAAAATCATCATCGAGTTTTGTCAAAGAGAGGAATAAATAAGCGACTACCCTCCCAAACGATCAAACACAGTGCGGGGAATATTTTATTCTTAGAAACTATTCGAAACAATTCTTCTTTATGCTGAAGTATTTCACGAAAGGAAATTCTTCTCATTTGAAATGCAAGCATTTAATTAATTTTTTAACTTCATGCTGTTTCTGTATCGATAAAAAAAATTGTTTTATGAAAAGAATTTGTAAAAACACGAATATATGTTTTTTTTTTCTCTCACCAGAATCCCGTCAATAATTTAATATTGCGAATAAATTGATAAAAAAAAGAAGAAATTATGATTTCATTTAATGGGTCATAAAAGTTTCCCATGTGGATGTAGATCAATTTAGTTTTCTCTAATATTTAATGTATATTTTTAGATTAGACAGAAAACCATACAGTTCACCAACCATACATATAGCAAATCAATACTTCTGGGAGGAAGAGAGAGAAACGTTGCGAAGATGTAGGAAATCACTAATGAGACAAGCGAGATGAAAAACATTAAAACGAATTTTATAGCTTGGTGAAATTTCTAAGTATATCTAACAATTACCTTATACACTCGTAGGCCATATTATTAGACCCACTGTAAGATTCTATGTAAAATTATAATTATCAGGTGATTCTATACAGCTGTATTGTTTTTACTCGGATGAAACCGGTTTGCACTTGTTTACGCTCGTGTATCAATTGGTTAACATTGTAATGCAATACGTTAAAAATAAATACAAATAAGAAGTATATAAAAAATCTCCGGAATAAAAACCCATTACATGTATGTTTAAATATAAAAGTATTGCATATAAACTCGTGCAATACATGTCATTAATAAAAAACTACAGTGCGTCTAATAATTTGATCTAATTATTATAATATACTAGTATAATGCTTGATATGATAAATATTCTACATTTATATAATATATCGACTAATTTATGCTATAGTCAAGTTTATATTATATATCGTCTAATTTAACCAATTGATACACTAAAGTAAACAAGTGCATAGAATCTTAATTACCAGGACATGATGATGATGACAGCATGAACGTGATTTGAGCTGCCACCGGATTGATCCAGGTACGAATCCCAACGGTGGCAGGATGGATTCAAATCCTGCTTCCAGCGCGCACTGACCACAGTGCTGCCTCAGAGGTAGATGGGTCATGGCCTGGAATCCCCATGCCGTCTAGGTAACCGTGGAATATCCCCATGGTTTTTCTCTCCGTGTCACTCAATTGCAGAATCACAAACGTTTTGTCAGCTTTGAACAGTTTGTGCCAATGCATGGTCTATAATTTTTCTTGTTTTCTTAGGTAGGTTTTCAAAATTACAAGGCTATAGACGCTGAACATTGATATCCAATGATTCGGATATTCTACGCAGATTATAAAATAAGGTATGTAATTTATTTACATTGTACTAGAGCTGCACAATGGGCTATCGGCGACAGTTTGGGAAACATCCTTCAGGATAAATTGAAGACATGCCATCGCAATTTTGATCCTCTGCAGAGGGGGTGGCTCTCCAGCTTTGGTAGCCCGACGATCTGCGCGCGAAATGGAGCACTTTACGTTAGAACGGTTTAACGAGGACCGATACCACACACTCTCGGTCACTACGCAGGCTGATCAAAGTGCTCACCCACCCGCTTACTGACCGCAGTGATGTTTGACTTCGGTATTCTATTGGGAACTCTGTCTTTACGATCCTGCGGGACGATTATAAAATGAAATAATACGAACTTACAAATGAATCCTTCTGTCTGTAACTGAATAATTTCACTCTTGCATGAATGGTTTAGAAGGAAGCAAAAGCCCATTTTACGTTTTTCAGTTGCTGGCATAAGGATAAAATATTCTGAAAGAAAGGAGTTTTGGATTCGCATTGTCAACAAATTTTGTTTATGATCCCCAGAGATGAAACGAAGCAAAAGGGACTATCAGTCACTCAGAATTCGTGTCCTGGGGTTGAATGATTTATAACTAAATGCAAGACTCTTTATTTTCTCTAAACATGGCTCATTCTTCTTTTCTTCAAAAAGCAATGGAACATTATGATTTTCTTTGGAACTTGTTTGGAATTCAGCATGCGTAACATCACTACAAAATATATACAATTTAGCTGGATGGATTAGAATTAACGTTACTCAGTTTGAATATTTGTTATTTTCTGTATTGTTTGGTTATTTTTAAGCATATATTATTTTTATTGACACCGGGAATCATTGGTATTTTACAAAAACAATATATGGTTTCAGTTGAAAGGTTCACGAGAACACTGGTGTTCTAAATTGGATTGACGGTTTTCCATAATTTTGAACTTGAAAAACAATTGTAGTCTGATCGTCTGATTAGGCATACATCGTTATTCCCAAAGTAGCTGGTTTCAGTTCAAAATTTATCCGGCAGATATTGTTGTGGTAAATAAACTTATAAATATAAGATAAATAATTACAAAACGTCATCAAAATTACAAGGCGTGTGATTGCGGACAATATTTCGAAAATCCTAAAACAGGTTATTTATTCATGAAAAATTTTCAAAAAAAATTGAGGTTATTTTCAAAAGATATTTTCCTTTAATTTTACGTGTCAATGTGCGAGTGGGTGACCACATGGATCAGTCTGCGCAGAGACGGAGGGTGTGCGGAATAGGTCCTCGTCAAACTGTTCTACCGTAAAGTGCTCGACTTCGCGTGCAGGTTGTCGGGCAACCGAAGCGGGGGTGTCATTCCCTCTGCAGAGGATCAAAATTGTGAGGGCATGTCTTCGGATCATTCTCAGGGGTGTTTCCACGACCGTCGCCAATATCCCATTGTGCAGCTATAGTGCGACGTAAATGAACTACAACAGCAACCTTTAATTTTTCTTATTTATTATTATCAGCGCCCTCTGTCAAGTAATTCTGAATTAAAACCAAATACCCTGCTAGGAAATATTTATGGTCTGTTACATAGCTTTACCGTGAGGATTGCTTTTTTACCTTAATTTTTTCGTGTCATAAAGTTTTGAAAACCATCAGTTTAATACAGAACACTAGATAACTAGAACCCTTGTCACACCATCTTCGTGGTTGACAAATAGATATGTGGTGAAAACGTTTTTATGAACCCATTTAACACCTTAAAGCTGAGTATATATTTTAGCGCGCAGAGGACTAACTTGCCAAATTTAAAACCGACTGAACGAAGATTCGATTTTCGACATCACTATATTTCATCCATTACTTGATTTCATGAGACGTTTTGACGATCCTGCTCACCTTAATTGGTGAACCTGAACTATTTGAACGCACAGTTCCTCATGTACGCATAGATGTGAGATGTACAACAGAAATATCAAGTACTTTCCTTCTGCTGCGCTAGATAGCACCACTAGATTAACTAATTAAGCCGGATTCCGCGGTTCACTTTGTAAAACATAACTCAACCATAACCTATCTCAAGTGACTGAAATGCACGTGGATGCAGTGGCAGCATCAAAGCAGAACCAATGCCTATTCATCATTCTCCACGTTGCCTGGAGAGGAAGTATTGGTTAACACATAACGAAGCCACTTGCTTCCTTAATATTAGTTGCATACTTTTGCTGGTAAGGCTGTCAATCTCACGACCGGCTAAAAGAGGGTTCGATTAACAGCGTGGAAATTTCCCCCTTTCCTCCGGTCTCTAATCCCACCGATGGCTGGTCGATACGAATTCCGCACCCACTAGCACCGACCACAATGCTAACATATCCTCGGTGGTAGACGGATCATGAGTTAGAGTCCCCTTGCCGTCAGGCTAATCGTGAGAAGATTTCCTCATGGTTTTCCTCTCCATGTAACTCAAATGCGGGCTACTTACATCAGAAAACTCCTCCAAGAAGGCCAATTTCCCCAATGCTTCATCCAGGAGTTCCCTTGGCCTTTGGATGAGGTTCAAATTTACAAGATTACGGAGTTGAACATTAGTAGTCGTAAACCCTACAAATTAGGTCGGTTGCTCAACGACGGTTATAAAATAAANAAAACAATCATCTATGTTATTTAATGCTCGAAAGTCTTGTTTCTTACAAACTGACTATTTTTTATCATCTTGCTTTATTTATAATAAAGATAAACAAACCGTTTTTCGTTTGTTTCATAATTGCCTTTTTAGTAACAAATAGTTACATTGTTATTAGTTAGTCATTGAAACTTGGATTTTTGAAGTTCGTTTATCACTGTTGTTTCAGTATAAGAAGATTAATATTGAAAGAGCTTCTTCGTTTCATAGTAAATTATTCACAAACAAATAGTTACATTGTTACTTATTAGTCATTGAAACTACGATTTTTGAAGTTCGTGTCAGTTTGTTTCTGTAAAAAAAAAATTCTGTATCTTTAATAGAGAAAACTAAGCCATTTTCGTTTGTTTAATAAAAGAATTTTTAGTAATGAATTGCTAAGATAACAGAAATTTCCTCTTCGTATTGTTGCAGTTTTCATTTAAAAATATTCGAGACACTTTAAAAAATATACGAGACACTTTAGGAAAGCTACTTAGAATATCTATTGATATTGAATTGAATTGTCCTTTATTCAAACAGAATTGTGAAATGAAGTTGGAATCAAAAAAGTGTTAAGTAAAACTAAAATGTTTCAAGACAGACTCGACGAAAAGATTTATAAAGTTGTTTTTTTCCTTTAAACTTTGATGGATCTATAAAAGAACATGTGAACATATATATATATATATATATATATATAAGGGAGTGAAGTAGTGAGGGAACTTATTGGTAATGCACTTAACCTACTGTAGCCAGGAATCAAATCATGTACAAGAGGATTGTCTCATGATTGGGCAGTAACTGTCCAAGAATCTCAAAATCGTATTTGATAAATATGACTTTGGAACCCAATTGACAGCAATAAGAGCGAGACCAGCGTAGAGCGTAAAAAGAAAAGAAGAGGTCCAATCAAATCCGTCATGTGGTCACTTTAATGCATTCTCGTAATTAAAGTCATCCCTTTCACTATATTGTATAAAAGAAAACGAACTAACAAATGAAGTAAAAACAGTCGTTTTGATTTTCTTGAGGTATTTTTTTTCAAATTTGAATGTCAGAAACTGAATCAAAACATAAGTGCTTGTAGAGAACTTTAACAACCAAATCAAGCAGGCGTTGTGGTTGATTAAAGACCAATACGCTTCATAGATCTGTAAAATTGTGTGTGATCATTTAACTAAATACTTCTTTTTAAATTTTGAGCTAACAATCTTTTTATCAGCAAAAAGCAAAAATGTTGCAATACAATATTGAGAGGATGATAGGCGAAGCGAGCTGTGAGTGAGGTTCCGTAGCTGTACAGTGCGCCAAAAAAACGAACCCCACCCCCAGTGCGCCAAAATAAACGGACTAATGATCGGATTTTCATGTTCTAAGACTCAATCTTAATGGCACAAAGGGGTGACCTCAAATATGCTTATTAATAAGTACAGACGATATTTTAAGTTGCAAAATCTGACACAGAAACGTACTTTCTCTGAATAAACCTACCTTTTTTTCGACGGATTCAGATTTCTGACCCCCAAAATGTAAGGGGTAGCCGCAATCTGGGAAATATGATCCCGATAGTTTGGTTAGAAGTTGGGTCCAAAGGTCGAAACCCTTAATGCTAATTTTACCTTTTTGCGTATTTTACTATATCTCGAGAACGTTTTATGCGAATTGGAAAAAAATTTCCGCACAATTATGAAATTCGTTTATACAAACATAATTCCATGCAAAAAACAACAACTTTTCGCCATTATTTAATATTTTTTTATTATTTTATTTAATAATGGTAGAACTAATTTTTAATTTTAAGGTATGCAGTTTACTGTATCATTTTAAAGAACATAATTTTACAAGGCAAATTTCAAAATTTGAGCAAAATCGGTCGAATAGTGTTTGAGAAAGCAAATTTTAAATATCTAATTTTTTTTTGAATTTCGATTTTACTCAACTTTTGTATTTTGTCAAGCAAAATTAAATTCTTTAAGATGATGCAAAAACTGCATACCTTACAATTCAAAATTTTTTCAACCATTATTAAATAAAATAATTATAAATCTTGGCTCAAAGTTATTTTTTGCATGGAATTATCTTTGGATAAAGAAATTTTATAATTGTATGCAAAATTTCTTCAATTCGCTTAAAAAATTCTCGAGATGTAGAAAGACGCAAGAAGAAAAATTAACAAAAAGTGTTCCAAACTTAGAAGCTCTCTCCCGATCAAACTATTTTGACTATATTTCCTAGATTGCGGCTATCCCCTATACTTTTGGTGTCGGAAACCCAAATCCGTCGAAGCACCGGTATATTTATTCAGAGAAAGTGACTTTTTGTGTCTGATTTCGTAACTTGAAATATCGTCTGCACTTATTAATTAACATATCTGAGGTCACCCCCTCGAACCATTAAGCCAAAACGTGAAGATCCGATCATTAGATCAAATGTTATTCAGGGTAGTCATTTTTTGAGCACTATACATATAGATAGTTTAGGTTTATAAAATTAGAAAATAGAACTAACTTTAACTGTCTGGTAAAAAAATATATAACATTAGATGAAAACAATATTTTATACATAGTTAATTTTCATATACTAGTTAAAATAGTTCTTGTAATAATTTATAATCTATTATTTAAAATGATAGCAAGTTTTTCTTTAATAAAAAAGCAAAGGACGTAAGAAACCAAACAACTTCTATGAAACCAAACCCGATTTTTTTTATTTTTCACTTAAAACTCTCGTTTTACATAAATATATAAATATTTTAAACTGAGATTCTTTTGTAAGATTCGTTTGTTTGTCTGCTCCAACCCCCTTTTCCCTCAAAATCGTTCGATTACGTGAACTCAATCTTTTGCTGTATAGGATTTCATTTCCTTTCTTTAGTTCAAAATCTCGAAAGAATCTTTCAAAACAAATACATAATTTTCATTCTTGGGGAAAACAAATATGACTATTTTTGTTTCTTTTAAAGTTCAGACTGAAAAGTCATCAAACCAACCTTGGTGAAAACAAATAAATAAATAACCAGCATGCCTAAAAATCGAACAAGGTAGATGGCATGCTGTTTACTTCTTAGAGAAGAGATAGTATTAGAAAGAGCACATCGCCGTTGAAAAACCGAGTACCTTGTGTCGAACACAGAGATGACTATATTATTTTCTTATAAATTGTTACAGCTTATATGTGAAGAAATAGTTACTGTCTGCTACAAAAAACGAAAAGTATTAAGTAAAACAAGTAATAAAGTAAGTAACAAAAAATGATCAGTAATAAATAAACGATTTAGTCGACATTAGCTATACATTCTACTTTTTGAGTTGATATAAAAAAAAATTATAATTAGCTGTTCAGAAAAAAAGTAAAATAAATTTTGTTATGTGTCAACTGTAATTTACTGTAAGTTTTGTTACTAATTAATAAATTTCATACATTGGAAGTATCTTTCATAAGAATTGGAATACACTGCATCGAACGAAGAACTCAAATTGTAGATGCATTTTACCTGTTATATTTTATCTGGGAAATATTCACAGCCTCTTAATAAATACCCTAATACGAGGAAATCAAACAGAAGTCTTCAAGCAAGTATTAAAATATTTTAAACTCTGTTATTTTGTACCAGGGATTATTTGATTACCTATTATCTGTTACTTTTTACATAGCTATCTCCGTTACGACTCATTTTTAGCAAGCGTCAAGAAACATTCATACACGTGATTTTATTTATTTATTTTGTTTTTTGTTTGTGAACAAGCCGATTATTTTGTGATTGTTTGCTATCAATGTTCAAGTCCGTAACCTATTAATTTTAGACCTAATCTAGAAGACAAAACACATGGGTAAAGCATTTGGTCGAACTTGCCTTATGAATGACTCTTTTTTATATTATTTTATTTTATAACTGTTGTTGAACAGTTGACCCAATTCTGAGTTTGCAACTACCAATGTTCACCTCCGTTGCCTTGTAATTTTAAGCCTAACCCAGAAAATAAGAGAACTGCTGGATTAAGCATTGGGCTAAATTAGCCTTTATCGAGGACTTTTTGATCGAACTGACCCGCATTTGCCGTACAAGGAGAGGAAAACCACGGAAAATTCCCACGATAAGTCCGACAGCATAGGGTGTCCGACTCATGATTCGTCTATCGCTCGAAATATATTATATGTTAACACTGTGGTCTGTGCAGGCCAGGTACAGAATTCATATCAGCCAGCCATTTCTGAGATTTGAACCTGGGTCATCCCTTTGGAAGGCGAGTATTCAATCCCCCGAGCCACTACGGCTATGAGTGAATCTTTGGCGGAATTAACGCTAACTTGCGTTCTATGAAGAGGAAAACGACTAGGTTTGCCGAACTTCTTAACCAAGATCCGCATTCACACTAGGAGTATTATATCTAATCAATACGAATAAAGAGCACTGCCAGCACCGAGATTTGAACCCCGGTCATCTCATTGAAAGGCAAGCAATCCATCCCCATGTCCATTCCGGCTTATTAACGCAAACTCCAAAGTAAAACTATTAATTGCCGTATCTTATATGCACTTTTCTCTTAAAAATTCGCCAAGTTATTCGCCAAACAACAAGGAAAAAAAGCGAATACAAAAATCTAATTGCATGATTCTTCTACGCAATGTTTTCTAATCCTCCTGGAAAATAATTTTTGTTAGAGAAATAAAAACAATATAGGGTGATTTTATAGCTAAATTTAACTGATACATATTCACTTTCAAATTAAACTTAAAAGAAATGTTCTCATGATATGTGGTTTAAGCGTGTCATGTCTTTCATCAGTCTATGGAGTACAAATGCTCACTCCAATCATATTTTTCTTCCTAGAGATTGCTTCGAAACTCTTTCAACAATTCTGTCGGAACAAATTTTCTTTCTTTTGTAATGTTTAACAAAAGAAAAATTCCCTCATTTCGAATGCAAACGTTTAATTAATTTTTCGCCTTCAGGCAACAGGAATATCGAACATCTGATGAAAAACGCTCAGAAAAATGACAACAGATTTTTTTTTATCGGAATGTCTTAAATTATAAATTTAAATATTTATAATATTTATTTTTATTTATCAGATATAAAGCTTTATAAAGTAATTTAAGAACTACAAGTAATCAAAAAAGTTCTACTATATGTAGATAAAAAAAGAAATGTTGATTTATGGTTTTTTAAGCAAAATTATAACTGGAAATATGAGATAGTTGAGCAATCTATATAACGTATTTCGAATATGAATATTTTCTCCGATATGATTAAATATTTCTTACTTTCGATCAAAGCAGATTAATTTATTTAAAAGCAGTTGTACTTTTTCGAAATAGTTTAAAATATTCTTTTCCTGATAATTAAAAAGGTATTTGCTATTGAATAATGCTTTTCTAATGTACAGTTCTTAAAAAGAAATAGCACCTTACTACTCTGCATAAATAAAGCAGAATTTTTATATGTAGGTGTGTAAGTACTGTATACAAATCGGCAATTCTGAACCAGCCCGCACTAAGTTTGGTGTAAATACATTCGAAGACACAGAGGACCAAACTATTTATTTTAAAATTCTCTCCGCTGCATGTCGAAGAAGAGATTCACATAGGATCTGATAAATATTTTATAGCTAGGGATTTTCCTATTTACAAAGGAGGTATTTATATATAGCTTTATAATAGCTAGGGATATTTTTTTATATAGGGATTTTCCTAGCTTGCAGCTCTATCTATCAGCTTCATCGCACGTTTTTATGAATTGTTGATCTTTGGTTTCCATAATAGGTTAGCGCAAGTAAAATCGGCTTTAATAATTTCATGATGTATGGTGATGACGTCACCGAAATGGCATTTTAGAAAGGTACATGAAACCACTTGCTTTTTATATTGATAATTACGCGTGTCTCTATAAACGTAAGGCTAGTGTAAAAACAAGATTTTGTACAAACTTTTCAAAACTGAGTTTATTATAAATTTAGAATTCCTATATTCTTATGTTTATGAAAATACCTTACTTTTGTTTGTGCTCTAATTATTTACAAAGTTATTGCAGTTTTTGTGATAACAGTGAATAGACTAATGAGTTTAAGACTTTAAGTGCATTTAACTCAGATTTTTTTCACATTTTACCCCACCTTAAACACGATATCTCATATTATTTTAAAAATAATTGTCTACAATTTTTAATGAGTTTTTGTGATTATATCACACATGTTTGGAACTACAGACTAAGAGAAAAAAAGTAGAATTTCATTTTTTATGCATGTTTTTTCGCAACGATAAATGCGGAAATATTTTAAAATTTGCTTTTTTAACTACATTTATCCCTAAGTGAGTAGTATATATGCACGTGCTTTTAAGATAATAGTTCTGAACATATTTTATAGCCTTCTAAATAAAATCCCCAAAAGATTTTTTGTTTCAGGCTATAGAAAAATTTTTACGGTGTTTAGTGTATATGCATTAAAAAATGCCTTATTTTCGCCTAAAAATGGTCATTTAAAGAAGAAGAAGAACAATAATAACTTTTTTGCCAGTTTTATAAGTTTTTACACATAATAAGCAAATAGACTAGTTTTTTCAAAATTTTATATTGATATTTAAAAAAAAAGGTTGTCGAAACTAGTCTGACACCTTAATTAGTGAAAATTCAACAAAGTGCGCGAAGTCACGCACTTTACGGTAGAACAGTTCAACGAGGATCAATACCGCACACCCTCGATCCCTTCGTAGACTGATCCAAGTAGCCACCCACCCGTAACGCAGCCAGTGATGCTTGACTTCGGTGTCCTACTGGGAACCGAGTCTTAACAATTAGTCCACTGCTGGACTCGGACATTTACCAAAACCACTATGTGATTGTCAACATTCACCGGTGGAAGTCAACAACCACTTATTTCTGTCATTTGCAGTAACATAGACGTACAATCCCAGGGCATTTATTTTATACAACAAAATTCTTCTGCTAGTGTCACTGAGGTTAAAAAAAAATATCAGTATCTACTAATATTGTTTTTTTTTAATCCTCAGTAAAACTGCTGTGCTTAGAGTTTTGGTGTGGTTACGTACTAACAACCCAATGTTTTCCCACAGTAGTCATTCAGTTGGGACCGCTTTTCAACTTTCACAAATACAGCTAACTATTCGAGAAGAATATTTTTTTTTAAACAATTTTATGTCAGTTGAAAACAAAAACGTGAAGTTAATGTTATGTGGATTGTTTGCAATACGAGAATTTTTTATTTTTATTTACGTAAAATAACTATTTAAAAGCAGTTCTTTCTTGTTCAAGATTATAGCAAAATTATGATCCTGGATTATATCTCTTTATAACCTTAATAATATGGTTTCTTTTAGACTCAATAACGAATTCATAATTCCATAAGAGTTTAAATAAGCTACTTCGAACATCGCAGCTAAGTTACCATATAATTGCATGAAATTTATTTTACACGGGGTATCCCAATTTCTGTTCTACAAATCGTTTTTAATAATCAGCCAAAATGCATGCAATTTTGATGCAGTACACTTAGAAACAATTTAGGAAAATTAAAAAATTAGCTTCGAAGCTTACGTGTATCTACAAAAACAACATAAGAGATGGAAAAATAAAAAAAATAGTCAAAAAATTTTCAAAATAGTTTAAAAATTTATCCTAATAGCATAATCCTAGTAAATTGATCCTAATAGGCCTAAATTTTATCCTAGTAGCATTGGAAACAAGATCTGAGAAACCAACTCTATATTAAAACAATGAAAAATTTTGGGAAGTAATTTTTATTTGAATAAATTTAAATTTTTACGTAATAATCTCTTCAGCAGATTTGGCATTGCGCCCTCTTTTAGAGAAAGAATTAAAAGGGAAAATTGAATTGACCAAAGGTGAAACCGGTTTTGAACATTGTCCGGGTAACATGATAAAACAATCAAAATTTACAACAAATTTTACAATTATCAAAATAATAATTATAATAAATCAATAAAACTGAGCAATCATGGATCAAAACTGGCAGAGTTAAAAGAATTCAAACCAAAATGTTTATTATTATTATTATTATTTATTGCTCTTGCGGGGATTTTTGCATAAACAAAACGCGTTTTTATAAACTCATTTCATCGAAATAAAATTTAGCTACTCTCACTAACATTTTGAACCAAAAATTATTTTAACTGTTAGTACTAACTCATGATAGTCAATATTTGCAACTCTCACTCAGCGTTTCTGCACTTCTTTTTTCTCCAACTTTCATAACAATAAAAATTTGTTTTCAGCCAACTTTTAAATACTAATTCATTGACGTTGCTTTCACATGACTTCTGCGTTTTCTTTTTTTTTTAACTTTAAATTAACGTTTAATTACGAATAAAAAAAATATCAAAGAACTTAACTCCAAATATAACTTGTGTTTTTCGTAAAACAGAGCTGCAAGCTAGCAAGCATCACAAATGTTTTCGTTTGACGAAAGAAAAAATAAATTTGTCAACAGTTTAATTTGAAACGAAGCGTATTGTTAAATCGCTGAGGAAAATTCGTTTTTCGTAAGCCCCTCTTGAACCTAGTTATTAAAATTTTTGAATGGTTTTTAATTTCAGAGGCTAAATTGCCCCCTTGCAGCCGCTATCAAAATTTCAGAACCCAAGCGCAAACGATTCTTTAATTCTAAGATGGAACACAAACGAACTCTTTCTTTTATTATATCAAATATCTTCTGGATTCACAACGCTTTTTTATTCTTTCTGAATTTTCTCAAAAGCACGTTTCTTAAACACTTCCCTGAAATATTACATTATGCAAAACTAATTTTCAAAAACTAATTTTCTTTAATGCTTTAAACTTAAGACTCAATCCTTAAAAGAAGAAGAGAGTAAATTCCAAACATATCAGATTAAGGCACTGTAAGTTGATTATGGATTCTAAAATAAAATGATGTAATGAGTAATTTTTTTTCTCTGCTCTAATCAATAGTTGCTTTTGAAAATTTCAATTTTTACGAAATGTTAAGCAATAAAAAATTTTTCAGTAGTTTTAGATAAAAGATTATCTTTGTTTTGGCACGAACTCCAGTTTTTTTTTTTCTTTTTTAATATAAGCGATGAAACTGATTTCAGCCTGATGTGCGAATTTGAATGTATATTCTCTTTGCCATATTCTGTAACGATAATAAGAATTTTAAAAACTTCTATTATATAAAATTTCTAAGAAAAGTAATTTTTTTTTGTGGCTGTCATTTTAGTAATAAAATTTCATTGGTTCTTTCAATTCGCTTCAAATAGAACCTTCCTCAGTTCAACCTTAAATCCAAGAAACCATAAACTCAGTATTTTTAATAATTTATCTATAATAAATACGAATATTTGAAAAATTTCAGCTATTTTAAATTATAACAAAACCAGAAGAATGAAAATGTTTGAAAGAAATTATAAAATTAAGGGATATCTTAAAGGTTTAAAATACGTTTCACCCCTATATCTAAATATTATTATGAAATCGTGATAATAAAATGTGATAATTATATAATAATAGTATCATGATAATTTTTGTTTTTACGGGACTGAAACCGGTTTGCACCTTTTTATCTTCGTGTATCTATGGGTTAAATTAGACAATATATAATATGAATTCTACAGTTGGATAAATTGGACGATATGTTATATAAATATAGAATATTTATTATATCAGGTATTATATTAGTACATTATAATAATTAGACCAAATTATTAGACCAAATTAATAATGTATGTACAGATCAAATTTCATTAAAATCGGTCCATTAGTTCCAGAGATATAATCGGATAAGTCTGCAAGCTCTCTTAATTACTTACACTAGTGTTTATAACTTAATATATAAATAATTTCATTAACCTAATGGATTTACTCTAATAAGCTTATATGGAGGCGCGATGGCTCAGGAGATAGAGCGTTCGCCTTCCAATGAGGTGAACCGGGGTTCGATCCCGGCGATGGCTGGTCGATACGAATTCAGCATCCGGCTTGCATCTACCACAGTGCTGACGTGAAATGTCCTCAGTGATAGACGGATCATGGGTTAGAGTTCTCTTGCCACCAGGCTAACCGTAGCAGGTTCTCGTGATCTTTCTCTCCATGTAACGCAAATGCGGGTTAGCTCCATCAAAAAGTCCTCCACGAACACAAATTTCATCCAATGCTCGATCCAGGAGTTCCCTTGTCTTCTGGATTAGTTTCAAAATTACAAGGCTACGGAGTTGAACATTAGTGGTCGTAAACCCATAAAATTGGGTCGGCTGTTCAACGACGGTTATAAAATAAAATAAGCTTATATATAATCTAAATTTACCCTCATGAATAATCGTTTATAATCTAATAACGATTGGAAATGAATGAGCAAAAATTTTAAGTAAAGCATGATTTATAACACAAAAAACTCTTTTCATAAATTACTTAACACATTGACGAAAAATTCGAAAGTAAAATAAAATATAAAATAATTTATTTAGAATGTTTTTTACTATGATTATGTTTTAAGCAAATTTATATTTAGAAAAAAAAGAAGTAGGGAATTCTAACCTCTAATCTGGCTAAAAGAAATCGACTTATTCAAGCGATTAACATTTTTGCATCTAAAGCATCAATTAGAAATAGGGNTATATATATATATATATAGTTCAAAATGTAGAGGAAACATGGAAAAAATTGTAGAATAATGAAACGAAAGAATTAAAAAAATTTAAAAATAAAATAAAAAAAATTAATTAAATTCCGAAAACAAAATAAAAATATATTATCTTTTCAAATATAATAGATATAATCTTTTGAAAATATATAATGCTAATGAAAAGATTATATCTTTTTTTTTCTCAAATTTTTATTAGTATTTTTTTTCTTTAGATTTTTATTAATTTTTTATGTTTTTTATTTTTAATTATTTTTTTACCTCTCTTCTTCATAATTCTGTAATTTTTTCCATGTTTTCTCTACATTTTAAACTTAATTTATGAGTTCTATTTACTTGCAGCAGCTTATCCGCAGTAAGTAAAACTTAGTGTTTTTCTTTATTTTCTTCGTTTTTTTTTCTCTTTTTGTCCTTTTCGTATTTATTTATCATGCATATATATATATATATATATATATGAATTAAAAATGAAAAGCGGTAAACTAATCTATAATAAATACAAAAATTGTTCCAAAATTTTGTTCACCAATATAAAAATTCGTATTTTGCCGCGTTTTTTAAAGATTTTAACTATATTTATAACAGAAAAGAAAATGTTAACAGACATAATCTAACAGACTAACTAACTGTATATTACTCAGTTAAACTATTTATGTGTTGATTTCAATTATCATTTTGCTTTATTTCATGATCCTCGTTGAACAGCTGACCCCCCTTTTTGGGTTTACGACTACTAATGTTCAACTCCGTAGCCTTGTAATTTGGAACCCAATCCAGAAGACTAGGGAACACCTGGATGAAGTAGTGGGAGAGATTTTTCTTCGTGGAACGCTTTTTGATGAAACTTACACACATTTGCTTTACATGGAGAGGAAAACCATGAAAACCTCCCACGGTTAGACTGACGGGAAGGTGACTGTAGCCCGTGATCCGTGCACTACTGAGAATAGTTTTACGTCAACTCTAAGCACTGTGGTCGTGGTGGCTCCAACAACACGTATCAACCAGCCATCGCTGGGATTCGAACCCGGTTCACCTCATTGGAAGGCAAACGTTCTATCCCCTGAGTCATTTTGCAACTTTTCTACGTGTTTTAATAGTAGTAATAATATGAAATATTTACAAGCGGTGTCAAGGTGGTTCTGGGGCACGCCTTTCTTTGAGGTGACACGGGTTCGAATCCCAGTGATGGCTGGTCGATACGAAATACGCACCCGACTCGCACCGACCACAGTGCCGGCGTAAAATATCCTCAGTAGTATACTGATCATGGGTTTGAGTCCCCTAACCGTGAAGCTTACCGTGTGAGGTTTTCGTACATTTCCTCTCCGTTTAACAAAAATGCGGTTTAGTTTCTTCCAAAATTCCTCCACGAAGGCAAATTTCTCCCAATACTTGATCCAGGAATTCCCTTGTCTTATGGATTAGGTTCATAATTCTACGGAGTTGAACACTAGTAGTTGTAAACTCAAAATTGGCTCTGTTGCTTAACGACGGCGATAAAGCCATACTACAATCACTAACTGTAGGTTTATAGTTCTGACGGGAGTTTGTTTACATCATCGTTTAATGGTTTTGCCAAATAATACTATTTATCTCAAATCTGGTGACTTTTTAAAATTAAAAATTATATTTACTTGAGTTAAAAAATATTTTCCAAAAAATAACCAATTGTAAAAATCACTATTTACATTTATTCTGATTCATTAAAACCGACAGTAGAGACACAAACGCCACACCGCGGCTCACTAAACGATCCTCTATATAAAATGCATAAGAGTTAATTACGAAGCCCATATGACCCATTCGCCGGATGACAACAGAATCGTCACACGGAAGTAACCCCGCCACAGCATAAGCCAACTAAGAAATATGTGGACTCTCAGGCACAAGGCCCCGAGTCACGCAAGAGAAGAGCACCACAATCAACGTCGGAGATGTAGAGGTGACCGGTCACAAATAGTTATTAAGTGTATAAAACGAAAATAATAAAAATAATTATTCTTTAATCATCTACTGCAAGACATTCGACGAAGATATAAAAAAGTTAAAATATTTAAATTCGTAAAAATAATTATCAAACAATTTACGAGTAAGATAGAGAATTCGGAGGACATTTCTAGTAGCTCTCAAATGTAGCTTTTAAACTTACATAGGATTTTTAAAAAGGAGATTTAAACATTGAATAATTGTAATTATCATTTTTACTTTGTATATTTCAAAACTATGCCTAAAATTAAGAGCTACCATTTTTATTTTTTCATTCTCATTTATGCAAAAATAGTTTTAAAACGAAGAATAAATTATTTTTGGCTTAATGAGAAACAATTCTAGATCCATTCTGTTAGTTATCTTTTTCAATGTTATCGTGATTCTAAAAATTATTTTATTAATTAAGTTCGCAAAAAAGAACTCTTTAGAATAACACAAATTATAACACCTACAATACAACTTAAAGATGATTGACTCGTGTAAAAATTATGTTTTTTGTTATTGAATCGAGCGAGCTATTTCTTTTTAGACTTCTTCCCTATAACACAGAGTAAACTTTTGAATAAACAATACGAAGAAACATTGACTATTTCTATGACTAAATCCATTTCGTAGAGATCATATTTTTTGTGTGATTCGAAACCCCGTAAAACTAGAAAAATATGAAATGAAAAACGAAAAATATGATATTTCCTATTTCAAATGTGTGTAAACTCCGTAGTCTTACAAGACTTATTTTAAGCGAAAATCGAACACACAGTTATAATGTATCATTACCTAGAAGACTATGTTATTTTTGGACCTGTGATTCTTAGAAAAAAGCTTGTTAAAAACATTTCCTTGTAAAATTTTACTCCATCGTTTCTTTCGAAGTTAGATTTCGTCTTTTTACTGGGTGTAAAAAATAAATTTAGAATGGCGTTTGTCGAAGATTTAAATATCCCATTTTCGAATATAAATAAATGAAATGAGTTCTTAAATTGATGTAGACTGTTAAAAATCGAAATAATTAATTAATTTCCTCTCTATTTTTCTTATTTATGGGTTTTTTTAAATTGCCAAGTTAAATATTCACGCAACAATTTTTTAAACTAAAACATTTTACACCGGGTGAGATAGCGACTTCCACCAGTTCGTGTAGCAGGATTGCTATAATTTTTATTTCTTATATAGTTGGTTTTAATCTTTGAATATAATTTATTATTTAATAGCGTAGTTCAAAGAAAATTAAAGTATTGAATTAAAATTAAAAACAAAATTGCATATTTGTAGCTAGACCCTTGAGTTATTATGATTGGTAGTAAGTGTCGTAGTAAGTGAATATTCGATCGTAAGGGGGAGCAAAAGTGATGTAGGTGTTTCGTTTTTTTATTTTGCTCTCTGGTGTTCAGAATTAAGAGAGTTTTTAAATTCATTTGATTATACTAAACATTAACTACTAAACAAATCATGGTGCGTCACGTTTTTAAAAAAGTGCTTAAAGGTGCTTCTTTCGGTGTTTTCAAACAGTGCTTAATTTTCCCTTTTCAAAAATGAGATTTTTTTCATGTCGATTTTCGCCACGTATTATGCAACAGCGTGCTTTTCACGTTGTTCTATTCAACGTTTTAACAATCCATTTCATCGGTCCATAGGGTATGAAAACGCCAATCATTTTACATGTTTTAATTGATGAAATACTTGCAAGTCCGTACATGCACCTACTGAGCTTGGTTCGGTGAGATTATTGCCTTCTCATGTGCAACTCTGCTGCATTTTGCAAAATATTCTCAATCTCAGATTTCATTTTCCCCACTCTGATATAGAACTGAAAAATCACTCGGTCATTTTATAACGGCTAATATAATCAAGAAAAGAATTCTTTGTCAGAAGTTAGTTATTTTCTTATGATCATCTAAAGTCTTGGGGAATTATTTTGCATATTGCTATGTATAGTGTATAGTGCTTAAAAATATTTTTGAGTGTTTGAAAAGTACTTGAAAGGTGCTTATTTTTTGTTCAAAGATTTGGCTACGCACCCTGCAAATTAAGATAAAATTTGGTATTAACATAGATCAATGCAATACCAGTAAAACCATTCAAATTTTGGACAAGGTTGAATGATATTGTGGTTCAACAGGAACACGGTTAATAAATTACTATTTAAAGTTCTCGTCCCATTTATGGTGTGAGGAGCCGGTTAAAAGTGAAACAAAAATTTTCTGAAACTCCTCAGAATTTTGATTTACGATAAATTCTCCTTGGCGAAAATAGAAGGCCAAAGGTGATAATTTAAAGGAATGGTGATGAAAATAATTTTTGTTTGTATGAGGTTAAGAAATGATTAAAACTTGCATTGTCTTGAGGCGCAAAGCTGCAGTAGATATTCGAAAGCACTCCGAAAAGTAGTAAAGTAGTCAAAATTTTGATTGAATTATTCATCGTTGCAAACACTAAACCAGGCCGGAATAGCCTGGTTGGCCAGACGCTGGACGCACGTTCGCGAAAACAGGAGTTCGAATCCAGCCGGCCGGATACTTTCCGTGTAGTAAATGGTGACTGTTGCACGTTAAATCTATCGGGTCACAAAGTCCGACATGTTACTATTACAAATTATACCTATGGGGGAACTGAATTGGAAATTGGTCGTTCTCTGGTCCAGGTCAAAATTACGATCTTTGGACGAATGAATGGATGTAGGATTGGGTCCGTCCTACAAACGGGTTGTGAGGTGCGTGTGACTGAAGTCGTATCCTTAGCCATAGATGGTACCACTGCAAAGCGAGAAGTGTATCCTCTGCCTCAAATTTCGCTTGGTTTAACCAAACAGACTTGCTGATATTGGCAAGTGGCATTAAAAACAACAGCTAGTCAAAAAATGTTAACACATGCAGCATTAAGTCAAAAAAACGTTAAATCTGTTGAGTCACAATGTCCTCCATATCCCCATAACAAAAATATACCTCTGTAGGTACTTAATTGGAAATTAATAGTTCTCTGGTTCAGATCAAAATTATGGATGAACTAATGGATGTATGAATGGGTTCGTCCTATAAACGGATGTGGCGTATGGATGTGGCAGAAGTCGAATTCTTGGTCCAGATGGCTCCTCTAGAAAGCATGGACAATCGCACCCCTTGCCTCATTGGCCTACGATAGCAACAACAACACTAAAGCAAATTAATAAAACCGCAGTAAAATATCACCTGGCCACTACATTTATTATTAAGGGAATATTAATCAAATGTTAAGTAGACCAAAGTAGATGTTTCAATGGGCGTTGATACATTTACTTTTTATTTTCGGTTCAAATGCATTAAATTTTATGGTTACATGAGAAATACTTGAAAACCCTCAAGTTAAAAGTCAGCCTGAAAATCATTTGCTTTGAACATAATTATCATCTAAGCAAATAAATAAGAGAACAACAAAGAGCAACGTATACGCAGTGACTGTATCCAAATAATGCAGACAGCAACATACAATTTTCATTAGAAATCAAATTTAATATCAGAATACAATGCTCCAAAATATAACATGTGAATACATCAGCCCATGAAATATCACATTAGCTTATACTCATTCCCTTCAAAACTTCGACCATTGTCAAATCCTCGGCAGATTTACTAGACAATAGTTTATAACTATATTCAAATCTAATCTAATCTTCTGACAGCTTCAGATAGTATTATATAAATTCATTGCCAGTTCATATTACGTTTTGAATATAGAATTCTGCATCTAAAGATTAAAATGCTCGAAATCAATCTTTTAAATGAACATATGACATTAATAGGTTGTCTAATGTCAATTACATCCATTTGAGAAATTTCCCCCTGAAAAGATTAAACCTAAAAATTTAGGTCATATATGTATGTTTTAATTGACAGTAAAAGGATGCTTTAATACTGCTTTCATTTTTAAATTTTGGCGTAAAACCGTTTAATGAATAACTAAATTTCTGTATTTTTTTTCCTAATAAAATGAATTTGAAAAATTATTTTTAAGGTTTCGTGGAATCGCCCATAGATAAAAGGCGATTTTAAAATTGAAAACATTGTAATATATACGTAACATTTTAAATGCATAAAATCGTTCCGAAACTCTAAAAATAAAGCTTTTATTCAGTCCACAAAAAAAGATAAATATTTATCAAATGCAATACCAAGACTTCCTAATCCTCTCGTTTACGTTTCTTATACAGTAAAAATGCGTTTAATTCACAACAAAAACTAAGAGAAAAAAACAACAACTTGATCTCATCTGCTTTTACTGACAAACATTAGTCAATTAAATAGAAAAATACTCACAACTAGTTTTTGCTATAAAATTACAATTATTTTTTATCTCTGCCATAAAATAGAATAGAAAACTCATCCCAATGCTCTATACGTGCTGTTTTACTTCCTCAAACAAATCTCGAGCTGTAACTTAAGTATATATACACCGAAGAGCCATTACATAATGATCACCCTGCTAATAACATGCAGGACCATCTTTAGTCCTCAAAACTGCTAGCACCCGCCGTGACATTCATTCCACAAGGTTCTGATAGGTAGTCTGAGGTATCTGGTACCAAGCTCTCACCAACTGGTCCAGCAATTCCCTCACATTGCGAGGGGGTAGTGTGGCAGCACGAATTTGATTTTCCAAGTAAAACCACAAATGCTCTATTGGATTAAGGTCGGGTGAATTTGGGGGCCAAGACATGACTTGAAAGTCACTGGAATGTTCCTCGAACCAATCCATAACGATTCGGCCCTTATGACATGGTGCATTATCCTATTGGTAAACACCATCCCCCGCAGGAAAAACTGTTGCCATGAATGGGTGAACCTGGTTTGCAACTATGTTCAAGTAGCTTACAGACGTCAGGGATTGTTCGATCAGGGTTAAGGGTCCTAATGTGCTCCATGAAAACATTGTTCCTGGGCGAGAAACCATGAAAACCTGGGCGAGCCCATTGTTATAGATGGAGGGTGGTCATAATGTAATGGCTCTTCGGTGTATATACTTAATGCACACACACATAAATATTATATACTTATATAATATATGTGTGTGTCTATGTGCATTTATTATTTCTGACATCACGAAATCATGTGGGTTTTGAAAAAACGCAAGCTCTGGGTGCTTTCTTTGTATTCTCTAACAAATTTATCACAATAAAATCAGAAACACCTTATGACAATGTACTACAGGGGGTGCTCTCATTGGGCTACCAGTTTTTGCCCGTCCAATTTATGGCTATGACAGACAACTCATTATAACATCCACTTAATTTAAATTGTATTTGTTTCCTTATAAATCATGCTGATAAGTAGTTTATGTTTCATGCTTTTAATAAAAATTTTGTCTCTGAATAATTACTGAAATAATATATTTTGCAATTTGATGAAATAATCACCCGAAGTAGTTATTAGAAAAGGATTTTTTTTCAGAAACAAAGAAAAATCTCGTGAATATTAAGTACTTAATTTAGATTGTATTTGTTTCCTTATCAATCATGCTAATGAGTAGTTTATGTTTTATGCTTTTACCAAAGGTTTTGTCTCTAAATAATTACTGAAATAATATATTTCGCAGTTTGGCAGAATAATTGCCAGGAGTAGTTATTAGAAAAGGATTTTTTTCAGACACAAAGAAAATTTTTTATAAATATTAAGTACTTAATTTAGATTGTATTTGTTTCCTTATCAATCATGCTAATGAGTAGTTTATATTTTATACTTTTAACGAAAATTTTGTCTCTAAATAATTACTAAAATAATATATTTCGCAGTTTGACAGAATAATCGTCCGAAGTAGTTATTATAAAATGGTTTTTTTAGAAACAAAGAAAATTTCGTGAATGTGTAAATACCCATTATTTAGAGTGTAAAAATACAAAATATTTTTTTACAGTGTACCTGACCAAATATGGAAAATTTTACTATTCAACCTCAAAATTTTCCTTTCTCCATTCTTAAATCCATACCTCTAATCAAAAGCTGTTGAATAAATCACAGCATAAATCAGTAGTTTAAATCCAACTTCATTCTATGCGTTTGCTTGAGGAAACAGTAGCGATTAGAATAATTAATGCATGAATATTACGAATGATTTTGAGGTTTTCACTTTGTCACAGTGGCTCCAAATTGTGGAAAATATAATCGTATAGGAATTGGTAAGGTTTACTAAAATGCATCTGCAGTCAAGAAATTAGTTCTAACAAGATTGTGAAAACGCGTCAAGCAATAACAAGGGGAAATGATTAATTGATTCTTAATCTTTTGTAGCAAACAGGCATTTGTGATAACCAACTGTTAATTTATAAATGCAGCTTGAATTGCACATTTTCAAATTATTTCTTCCAATTTTATCAAATATATTTCCTCTAAATACAGAGGAATAAGCATAAATAATAATTTTAAATCCTCGAAATGTTACTCACTACTCTCATCGTCTATGATTTAAATATTGACATCGTCCATGAATTAANGAGTTAAAAGTTCATCTAAAGTTCCATCATCTGTTCTTTTTATATTATCATTAACTATACGCGATATTAAGTCATTTTTATTTCCATTGGGCGAAAGATTTCTTAAACGCAAGTCTGATTTTAACTGGGCGACAGTTAATTGAGTCAGTCGTTCCACACTCTCAAGGCATTCAAAACAGAATTCACGTCTGTTGACATCTTGGCGAGAAAAGTGCAGCGAATCTGTTTTGGCAACGTATGTTTGGCGAGAAGAAATCGGTATGTAATAGAATCCAATTTTCAAATTTTTTTCGGTTAAATTTTATTTTTTTGTCAAAATAGGTTTACCTGGGCGAGTTTCAGCCAATGATGAATGCTTTTTTGCTTCGTTGGCAGTCAAAATTTCATGGAAAGAATTTAAAATGTAGCGATAGAAGAAGTTCAATGTTCAAAGAATAAGTTGTAAAAAGGTTCTTTTTTAAAAAAGACGGCTGCGCCATATAAGATAAAGTTGAATGACAAGGAATTTAATTAATATGCAATACAGTAAAGAAGCGAAGAGATATTTTATAAAAGCATTTAATGAAAAATAATAACAGCGAAATACATGTTTTTGCGAAGCGTTCTATTTACATATCTGAATGTTACCACCTTTTTATTTGAAAGTTAAACTATTCTCTGCTGTAATAAAATTAAATTCGACCCTTATAACACGGTGCATTATCCTATTGGTAAACACCATCCCCCGCAGGAAAAACCATTGCCATGAATGGGTGAACCTGGTCTGCAACTATGTTCAAGTAGCTTACAGTCGTCAGGGATTGTTCTATGAGGGTTATGGGTCCTAATGTGCCCCATGAAAACATTGTTCCTGGGCGAGAAACCATGAAAACCTGGGCGAGTCCATTGTTATAGATGGAGGGTGGTCATAATGTAATGGCTCTTCGGTGTATATACTTAATGCACACACACATAAATATTATATACTTATATAATATATATGTGTGCGTGGGTGGTGATTGCATTCATTATTTCTGACAATCATTCCATCACGAAATCATGTGGGTTTTGAAAAAACGCAAGCTCTGAGTGCTTTCTTTGTATTCTCTAGCAAATTTATCACAATAAAATCAGAAACACCTTATGACAATGTGGTACAGGGGGTGCGCTCATTGGGCTACCAGTTTCTGCCCGTCCAATTTATGGCTATGACAGACAACTCATTATAACATCCACTTAATTTAGATTGTATTTGTTTCCTTATCAATCATGCTGATAAGTAGTTTATGTTTCATGCTTTTAATAGAAATTTTGTCTCTGAATAATTACTGAAATAATATATTTTTCAATTTGATGAAATAATCGCTCGAAGTAGTTATTAGAAAAGGATTTTTTTTCAGAAACAAAGAAAAATCTCGTGAATATTAAGTACTTAATTTAGATTGTATTATTTCCTTATCAATAATGCTAATAAGTAGTTTATGTTTCATGCTTTTAATGAAACATTTGACTCTAAATAATTACTGAAATAATATATTTCGCAGCCTGGTGAAATAATTGCCAGAAGTAGTTATTAGAAAAGGATTTTTTTCAGACACAAACAAAATTTTTTATGAATATTAAGTGCTTAATTTAGATTGTACTTGTTTCCTTATCAATCATGCTAATGAGTAGTTTATATCTTATGCTTTTAACGAAAATTTTGTCTCTAAATAATTACTAAAATAATATATTTCGCAGTTTGACAGAATAATCGTCCGAAGTAGTTATTATAAAATGGTTTTTTTAGAAACAAAGAAAATTTCGTGAATGTGTAAATACCCATTATTTAGAGTGTAAAAATACAAAATATTTTTTTACAGTGTACCTGACCAAATATGGAAAATTTTACTATTCAACCTCAAAATTTTCCTTTCTCCATTCTTAAATCCATACCTCTAATCAAAAGCTGTTGAATAAATCACAGCATAAATCAGTAGTTTAAATCCAACTTCATTCTATGCGTTTGCTTGAGGAAACAGTAGCGATTAGAATAATTAATGCATGAATATTACGAATGATTTTGAGGTTTTCACTTTGTCACAGTGGCTCCAAATTGTGGAAAATATAATCGTATAGGAATTGGTAAGGTTTACTAAAATGCATCTGCAGTCAAGAAATTAGTTCTAACAAGATTGTGAAAACGCGTCAAGCAATAACAAGGGGAAATGATTAATTGATTCTTAATCTTTTGTAGCAAACAGGCATTTGTGATAACCAACTGTTAATTTATAAATGCAGCTTGAATTGCACATTTTCAAATTATTTCTTCCAATTTTATCAAATATATTTCCTCTAAATACAGAGGAATAAGCATAAATAATAATTTTAAATCCTCGAAATGTTACTCACTACTCTCATCGTCTATGATTTAAATATTGACATCGTCCATGAATTAAATATTTGTGTTTTAAAATTTGAATTTCAAATCTTTAGCAGATTGTTATAACATTTAATTCACATTTTAAACTAACCAAGTTAGTATCTTCAAATTATTAAATACGAATGTATATTATACTAGTGGGCTGTGCCCCCTGCTCGCTAACGCTCGCCAAGCCCCGAAAATTGCTAAGCAATCTTATATGGTTTGCTTCGCAAGCAAAGCTCGCTTCGCTCGCTACTAACTTAGGTACATTGCAAATGCACAAAATTCTAAGAATTCAAAACAATCATTCAAATTCATACAGCAACTTGTTTTGTTTAAAAAAATTACATCTTTTTACCAAATACTAAGTCATTAAAATAAATTTGAATTCAAATAAATGACATGTAATTTGTTAAACCTATTAGAAATGTNCAACTCAACCTTCAACTCAACCTCAACTTCAACTCCGAAGACAACTCCGTCCGAAATAGGTGTATAGTACGTATAGGTGTGCTATACTTATCCGAGTTGGATCAACTGCTGTTCAACTCTTTCAAAGTCATTAAAATAAATTTGAATTCAAATAAATGACATGTAATTTGTTAAACCTATTAGAAATGTGCTATAGTATAAAATCAGATAAAATTTCTAAAACTGATATCTCTTTAAAAAGGTTAAAATTTTGGCTATAATTGAGTCTTTTAAAAATTGAAATAAGAGAAATTGCAATGGAAAAACCCTGCATAAACAAAACATTGAATTTCGGAAGAAATATCGTTTGGTGAGAATGCTCTCTCTTGTCAAAAAATACAAAATAAACTGACCTCAAATAAAACTCCAAGGACTTCNGTAAAAAAAATGCTTTAAAATAACAAAATGGCTCATGTGAAACATTTCTAAATAATTCTTCATGTTTAATAAAAGGCATTTTTTTTTTGTTGTTCATCATTGGTCGATTTTCTAACGTTGCCATTCGGGGAGTTGTAATGAGGCTTTTTTTGGTGCCGTGTAAGAGAAATATATATATAGATTGTTAGAAATTCAGTATCAAATTACAGTAAAAAGTACTGGCACTCAGGATGCTGGAACTTTTTACTGTAAAATCCAGTTATACACGAACGTGTCACGGGACAAAAAATCTTCATTTACTGTCATTTTTACAGCAATAGTTACCGTTAAATCACTGAATCACTCTAATTAAAAAAATATTACTGTAAAAATTACGATATGATATTTTACAATAAAAATGGATTTTAAGGATGAGGCACCCAAAGTACCTGTATTTTATACCGTAATTTGATCCGGAAATTCTTACAGTGTTTGTTGTTAAAAGCCTTATCCTGGAAAGCTTCTTGATATTGTTGCGGAAAAACTTTATATGCTATTCATAACTTTGAGACATTTTATTGCCTTGTCTCTTAAAAAAAGGATTGCTGTGAATTATATCTATACAGTGCGGTTTGCAATCACCGCTTGCATTTTTAGCATTCTTATGAACGATAAGTAGGAAAAAATGTTTGCAATAGGGGGTCAGAAAATGTCATTTAAGTGAGAAAAAAAATAAAATAAAATCGTAATCAAATTCAGTCGATTCATTTACGAAGAAGTTGAGCTAAGAAGAAATTTTTGATTACTTTAAAAAAATCCGTAAAAAATAAAACAATTTCCAGTTTGATTCGACAATCAAACTAATTTGGTTACGTTTAAACGCGTCAGAATCGGTAGTGATTCACCAGGTTTTGATAGCAACACAAATTCTCGACTAACCTTCTAAAAGTATGAAATAAAGGCTGAGATTAGAGAACATAATGCGTTTCATATATTCAAACTTACAAAATCAATCCAATGCATATAGAGCATTTTCAGTGTCGAATATTCGTTACACGTGAAACTTCATATCACACAAATAGCTTAACCACTATACTTAGCAGACTAGTATCTTATTTTTAGATTATTACTAGTAGATTATTTTTCTTCATGTTGTTACTTTAATGGTTGTGATTACTTGTTCAACCAGAACCTTTTCGTAACACGTCCAATCAACAAAACACGTCCAATCAACCACAACACGTCCAATCAAAATGGCAAGCAAAATTTTTGGTTGATTTGTCGCTATAAAAATTTTGTTTGGTCCAAATTATTATAAATCCCTTTCCAATGTTCGATCCTAATATTCATAAAACAAATATTTGATACAGAAGTAAATTAAAGCAGTTTTATGAGCAATAACTATGAAGATATTACATACACGTAACGTAATTTGCGTGTTTTTGCTGAAAAAAGTAGAAAAAAGAGGTGCACGAAGAGAAGAATTCTGGAAAAATTACCGCACGGCATGGTAAAGACATATTTGGTGAAGAAAAAAAGCAAAGGAACTCTGGTAATGAAAATCAAAATATACAGTATTAAAGCCATTCATTTGGTATTTTTTCCGGTGACATAGTAACGGTTTACCAGAAATTTTGGTTTTTAATAATTATACAACTTATTACCATACATTTACTAAAAAAAGTTGAAATTGGAAATTAAACTTAACCTAATAAATGGTTTTCATGACTGGCTCTGAGGTATCATGATAAAAATACCAAATTTTATCACGCATTATAAAGCCATGTTTTATTGTACATTTTACCAAAAAAATTGCAAAAGCACTTCGATAAAAATCACCGAGCATTTTGGTATTGCCATTGAGCCAGAAACAAAGTAAATTTCATCATATCTTGGTAATTTTGACCATAATTTTTCTCAATGCGTATTGAAATTAATTTTTTTTTCTTTGTCGTATGCCTGTTTAGACAGTGGGGGCCGATTGTTCCTGTTTTGCAGTGGCGCCATCTATGGCCAGGAATTCGACTTTTACCACGCCATTCGCACAACCACAACCCGTTTATAGGGCGGGTCACATTCACACACAAAGGAGAAAGGACATAGAACACACAGCGAGAGAAAGAAATGCCTTGCCCGGGATTCGAACTCAGGACCTTTTTGATGCAAGGACAGTTCTCTGCCCCCTACACAGGCCGGTCGGCATTGAAATTAATAAATAGTTGTTTGCCGTAAAATTTTAACTAAAGTTATTATTTTTAACCTAATTTACATTGAAATCATACTTTGATTTTTGCATTTTTTTTCCGCGTAGTGTATTGGTATTGTATTATGGTTTTTTTTCTTCTAAAATTATTGAAAATAATCACTTCACAACGTAAGTCAGATTTTTGGTTGATTTACTGTTTTCAATAAATTCTTTGATGTTGAAACCAATCATAAGAAGAATCAGCTATAGGCTTGCTCGAGTTATTCTTTAGGGTATAATTCATACTAAAAATAGTAAACTCAGACTTGCATGTCGAATTTTCTCCGGAATCACGAAAAATTGCTCCAATTCATTGATACCGACAATTCATGAGTCATATCACGTTCTAACTCAGAGGGAAAACTTATTTTTATCAGTAAAGGAAGTGTGAAGCTATGAGTAACTAGGGAGCACCATTCTTCTTTTTATATCTCTCTCATAACATCTCTTTTTTTTTCTCTGGGATTTCTGAATCTCAGAAGGGTCACCAAAAAGGAAATCATCAGATATTCCCCAAAGAGGGGAGAAAAAAACAGTGACAAACGGAACAACAAAACAAAGCGGAGTTATTCTCGACCACAGATGCATCAGGATTGCCAGCCATTAGATTAAGAAGTTGATGCAAGTTGTCGTTGTAGGGGAAACAAAAAGGGAATCTCCAGGGCTAAGAATGGGGAATAGGAGAAAAGTAATACAACCTGTGCTCAGCTGGAGTTGGCCATGTGATTCCCTTCTTAAGCTCTATATCTGATTTTTTTCGTTCTTTGGTTTGTTCTTTTTTTTTCCCTTGGAAGAATAGAGTGCTAGTGCGCAAAGAGCACCGATTGTAGCAATTATTCTTTTCATATGTGTCTATTCAAATAAACAGATGCAATATTAGGAGATCCTAAAGGGAATAAATAAAATAAATTTCAAATAGTTACAAAAATAACCGGAAACAAAAACGTACATGTCTCCTTGTGTTTGTTATTCATAGATTATGTGTTCAAAATTGAAGTTTATTTGAATTAAACTTCACGAGAGTCAAACTTTGGCCATGGAAACTAAGTATTGTATAAAATTTAGATTTGGGTAAATATCAAAGACAAACAAAATACATTTGACAAAATAAATAAATAAGTTCTCTACTGCATAAAATATCACAGACACTAACTTTCAACTGGGTATAATTTTGCAGGGACAAACTCTCATTGGAATGAAACATCACGGAGTCCAATTCAATTTTGGAATAGATGTCATGAATACCAATTTAAACTTGAATATTACATCACTGACACAAACTTTCTTTTCTGATCAAATATTATGGATATTAATTCTCTCTTACAAAAATATCAAAAAGAACTCTCTTCGAGTTAGTATAACGAAAGTCAACTACTTCTAGGATAGTTATCACGAGGACTAATTCTCTATTGGATAGAATATCACATTAAGTGACTTTCTCTTGAAAAGAATATCACGAGAAAACTTTTATCTTAAATATCTTAGAACTGCCGACCGACCTGTGTAGGGATCAAAGGAAATGGACATGCTTCAGAAAGGTTTTAGGTTCGAATCCCAGGCAAGGTATGGATGTTCCTTTATTCTCTGTACTAGCTGTCCTTACTGTGGGAGCAACGTTGACCCACTTAATATGGTGCCCCTGAAAGAGTGGCCAACAAATCTGCCCTTCGATGCCTGTATGACGAAAGGTCATTCTCCAAGTGGGCATTGGAAAAAAATATCTTCGAACTCTCTTCGATAAACCATCACAATGGCCAACTACTTTTTGGATAGTGATCAAGAGGACTAATTCTCTATTGGATAGACTGGCACATTAAGCAACTTTCTCTTGAAAAGAAATATCACGAGGAAAACTTCGTCTCAGATATCTTAGAACTCTCTTCGATAAACTATCACAATGACCATCTACTTCTTGGATAGCTATTACGAGGATTAATTCTCTATTGGATAGAACAGCACATTAAGCAATTTTCTCTGGGAAAAAAATATCACGAGGAAAACTTTATCTTAGATATCTTAGAACTCTCTTCGATAAAATATCACGAGGGCCGACTACTTCTTGGATAGTTATCACGAGGACTAATTCTCTATTGGATAGAATAATGCATGAAACAGCTTTCTCTTGAAGCAAATATCACGAGGAAAACTTATCTGAGATAAAATATTATAAATAACAAGTCTCTTTCGAGTAAATTATCACGAGGAACAACATTTTTTTTTAATAAAATATAATGACAACCAGCTATCTATTAAATAAAGAATCACAGAAACCAATTCTCCTTCAATAAAATATCATAAGGACCAACTATCTCTTAAACAAAGTATCAATTCTATCTTGAATAAAATGTCAGGAGAACCTACTATAACTCAATTTAAGTATTACGGAGAACAACTCATTTTTTGGATAAAATATCGCTAACACCAACCATCTCATGAATAAAGTATGAAAATGTCAATTTCACTTCTTGATAAAATGTTGCAGAACGGAAAAATATATTT
Organism: Parasteatoda tepidariorum; assembly: GCF_043381705.1. Lineage (NCBI taxonomy): Eukaryota > Metazoa > Arthropoda > Arachnida > Araneae > Theridiidae > Parasteatoda > Parasteatoda tepidariorum. The sequence continues at coordinate 12,205,843 of NC_092208.1, forward strand.
AGTAATTCGCACAAGTAAAAATTTAACCAGCAAATACTTTACTAGTATAATGTAAAAATATAAAGGAAAAATTTCAAAGATATTTTCAAATGCAATGCGGTTTGAACGCAAAAAAAACTGTATTTCTAAGTTTTTAATTAATAATTTAATAATGTATTAGTACATTTTTAATTAATAGTTTTATAAATCTCACCTTAAAAAAGAAAGAATTTTTTTATGCGTCTTGTATACTCTCAGTTTAAAATGAAAATTAAAACAATGCGGAATTATATTTAATGAAGTATATTTAATGATTGTAGTTTTTCAGAATGTAGAATTAAAAAATTATATTTGTGGAAATAAAAGTAGAATCAGAAATAAAATTATATTTGTACTAGTTTAAATTTTAATGTGCAGATTAACTTTACTATTAAGGATTAGACTAAAATATTCACATTTACTTCCTTTTCTATTATTTCAATTAAATTTTCACTAAATATTTTGTAAACTAGACACTTTTTATCTAACTGTATATGATTAGTTCAGAATAATTAATATATTTTGTTTAAAAAGTTGCTGCGTAACATTAATCTTAACATTAAATCATGTCAATGCAGTATTTAAAATTTTTTTGCTTCAGTTTTTGAAACCAATTTGTTCAAAAAAAGCCGGATATTTTTTCAATTTCAATCAGATTTATTTAAGTGGATTCAACAAAAAAAACCCTGTTTTTATTGGCCTGGCTAAAATCTGGAGACCCTGATGCCTAATCATTGGTTCTTTCAATTTGTTTTTTAGTTCAATATGCTTAAAAGTCAACATGCTCTTTTTTTTCTTATTTCAAAAATAAGCCAGGCATTCCATTCGTGTTTTTCCGCTAAATTATTTCTAGATTTATAGGACATTCTAGAAATAATTTCGGCGTTCTTTGGATGACAAGTTTTATTGGAAAGGCCAAAATCTGGCAACCTTGATGCTTAATCATAAGTTCTTTCAATATGTTTTTCAATATTCTTTAGAGTTGTTTCTACACTTTTTTTCTTATTTCAGAAATAGGCCACGCATTTCATACGTGCTTTTCCGGTAAATTATTTCTAGATTTATAGGACATTCTAGAAATAATTTCGGCCCTTTTTGGATTACGAGTTTTATATGAAAGGCTAAAATCCTTCAACCTTGATACTTAACCATAAGTTCTTTCAATATGCTTTAGAGTTGTTTCTACACTTTTTTTCTTATTTCAGAAATAGGCCACGCATTTCATCCGTGTTTTTCTGGTAAATTATTTCTAGATTTATAGGACATTCTAGAAATAATTTCGGCCCTTTTTGGATGACGAGTTTTATATGAAAGGCTAAAATCCTTCAACCTTGATACTTAACCATAAGTTCTTTCAAAATGCTTTAGAGCTGTTTCTACTCTTTTTTTCTTATTTCAGAAATAGGCCACGCATTTCATTCATGTTTTTCTGGTAAATTATTTCTAGATTTATAGGACATTCTAGAAATAATTTCGGTCCTTTTTGGATGACCAGTTTTATATGAAAGGCTAAAATCCTTCAACCTTGATACTTAACCATAAGTTCTTTCAAAATGCTTTAGAGTTGTTTCTACTCTTTTTTTCTTATTTCAGAAATAGGCCACGCATTTCATTCATGTTTTTCTGGTAAATTATTTCTAGATTTATAGGACATTCTAGAAATAATTTCGGTCCTTTTTGGATGACGAGTTTTATATGAAAGGCTAAAATCCTTCAACCTTGATACTTAACCATAAGCTCTTTCAATATGCTTTAGAGTTGTTTCTACTCTTTTTTTCTTATTTCAGAAATAGGCCACGCATTTCATCCGTGTTTTTCTGGTAAATTATTTCTAGATTTATAGGACATTCTAGAAATAATTTCGGCCCTTTTTGGATGACGAGTTTTATATGAAAGGCTAAAATCCGTCAACCTTGATACTTAACCATAAGTTCTTTCAATATGCTTTAGAGTTGTTTCTACTCTTTTTTTCTTATTTCAGAAATAGGCCACGCATTTCATCCGTGTTTTTCTGGTAAATTATTTCTAGATTTATAGGACATTCTAGAAATAATTTCGGTCCTTTTTGGATGACGAGTTTTATTGGAAAGGCTAAAATCCGGCAACCTTGATGCTTAATAAGTTCTTTCAATATGTTGTTGTAGTTTAATATGCTTTAGAGTTGCTTATGTTCTTTTTTTCTTATTACAGTGATAGGCCACATATTTTCCATTAAATTATTTCTCAATTTATAGGTCATTCTAAAAAAAAAACTTTATTGGCCAACGAGTTTTATTAGCCTGGCAACCTTGATGCTTAATCAAAAGTTCTTTCAGTATGTTTTTCGATATGCTTTAAATTTGTCTATGCTCCTTTTTTTATTTCAGAAATAGGCTACGCATTCCATGTATGTTTTCCATGTATGTTCCTTTAGCAATAACAAAACTTCAATTATTTACAAGAATATTAATATTTTTTGCTTATTTTAGTAATTTATTAACTGATTTGCTTTCTAATTATCTGTACAAAGTGCTATGTAATGAACGTCTTATTTTTGTAACAGTTTTAAAAATGAAGGTAAAAATTATACACATAGAAAGTCACGACTTTACATTATGTCCAAGAAAAAACAAAAACTTTATCAAAAGCAGATAGATATCTTCTAAATAGGACAAATTGAAACATCAAAACCAGTTTTATTTCCAGGATTTCTGCAGGGGAATTAAAAATACGTTTCTGACAATCAATTTTTAATTTCTTCTCAATTTCTGGGACAATCAAAAAGGTTTTGACATTTTTTTTAAACAGTGATTCTTCAGATTTTTATCACACTTTTTTTCTATGACTTAAATGTAACTTTGAAACCGGCATCATTTTTTTTATCATTTCTGAAAACGATCCTAAAGATAGAATAGAAAAGATTAGAACAGACTTAGATAGAATAGTACAAGATCGATAAATAAAAACACACTCCATATTCAAGATATACAAAAGTATTTTAATTTCGATTATTTTTTATCTTTCTTTGCATTTCTAAAAATTTTTTTTTAAAAACGCTTTGTTTTTTTTTCACGATAAGACATGAAATATTAAAAATTAAAGTAGTTTCAAACCTCAATATAAAGTTGCATGCATTAGTAAAAGAAAACAAGGTTGACGATTTTGCTACCAATTTATATGGCCAATTTAATTTTATAGAAATCCAGCTTCCAACTAGCGTAAACATCATTAACTTTCGCATTAAATTCGCAGTGTAATAATTCGCGCGGGAGGCTCTTAAAGTTACGTCGATTTTAAAATTAGAAGCATTTCATCACCAATCAATTTCCTAAGGGTTTTGGCGCATCTATCTAGAAATGTCATTGAATTCAACTCCTACTCATGTATTTCAAATTTTGAGCATGGCTTGCCGCATGTATAATCAAATGGCTCAGGGGTTCTAAATCCCCAACATAAATTATGCTAATGTTATAATAGGGATGAAACTTGTCTCTTTATAGCAATTTATGTGTCTAGATGTCCTCGGGGCAAAGCATTTAAGAGAAAAGCGTTAATACAAAGTTTGATGGCTGCCTATTTCTGTGCACAGAAACTACGAGATAAGTTTGAATCGTTTGGAATAGTGAAATTGCGCAGGATTCGGGTATTATGTAAGACAAGAAGGTAATATGTATGATAATTTTTGGATGTAGATGTTAGCCCCCATTGGAATGGGAAGTTTCAGTTAAATTTTTCGAACTAGGAAAACCAGAAGGAAAAAAAATGAAAACAATAATAATGTTTTGAATGCAATACTGCAACACTTTTAACTGCCCTGTTTAATATAAGGTATTTTATGTAATGAAACTGAATGGGATATGGGCATCGTAAAAAGCAAGTTAGTAATGCTTAAGGTAGTTTTATAATATGTTAATATTTCCTCCCCTAAAATAGGAAATGTCAGTGAAATCATTAATTATATCATTTATTCCCTGCAATGATCAGGAAAATGTTATTGTGAAAAGAAAGATGGTTTATGAATAGTTAAGTGATTATGTAAGCTACCAATTAAGTTTTAAAAACAATTAAAATTTTGTAAATGCAGATAAAAATTATATAAAACGAATCATAAACTACCATAAACTAATATATAGCAGGTGATAAGCTCCTAATGTAGCTTTTTTATGATAAGAACTGAAAATAAAATTACTGAGCTGCTATTCTTCATGTTTTTGGAAGAATGAACTCACAAGTTTTCTTACCAAGTATCTTTAATTGATTTATGAAACGTTTGTAAAATGGATGGAAATTTTTTAGGAAAGGAAAAAATTACTCGTACTAATTAAACCGCAACAAAGAAGAACCACAACAAATCATAACTATAAGAACTATAGAACAAGAAGTGCTATAATTGCCATCCATGCCACAAACTGGGGCAAAATTTCAGAAAAACGGTCAAAATTAGATCAACTTCAATTAACTTGAAATTGAGTAACTTAATTACGGTTTTGGGGTCGCTTATTACAAATTTGAGATTAAAATTTTTTAAAAAAAATTGAAGATTCAGAATATTGGATGTCAATCAAAAAAGTGTAAACAGATTGATGGATATTATGTTTTTAATTGTTTTTGATGTCGTTGATTACAAATTTGAGGTAAAAATATGAATTAAGGAAATTGATATTTTAGCCAAATTAATAATTATCAGCAATTTTTGCTTTTAAATTACATATTCCAAAGATATGTAAAGTATGTTCATTTGTTAGATATTGTAAGGCTCTTTCATAGCCTTTCCAAAAAATAAAGTTTGATTCTATAATTTAGAAACATGCAAATCATTACATTATTAATAAAATTTGATAAAAAACAATTTTCATTTCTATATTAAAAGACTATTCATATAAAAATCATATTTAATTTTCATCAAACTATTCATTGTTAACATTTATTTCATTCTGGAAAACATAATTCAATTTTCCTGTATTTTTTTAGATTAACCTTATATGAAATTTATTTCTATTACTATACATTATACAGCAGAATAAAGTTCACAATCATGTTCCTTTAACAATTTATTATAAAAAAACATGTTAAAAGTAACTCGTAAAAATACCTCATTTTTCCCATTTTTGTCCGCAAAAAGTGACATTTTTAACAGAATATACTTTGAAATAGGTTTGTTTTAAATAAATATATCACTCGAGATTCGAATATCATACAGGACAAAACGATAAATTAGGCTCGCTAATTTTTTTAAATAATTTTAGTTCCAATATAACGTATTAGAAAATCTTAAAAGCAAAAACTAATGATAAATTTTAAAAAAAACATTCATGTTACAACATCTTGTAGTGTACTCTCCAATGGTTTTATATAGTGTAGGTTAATAAGGATTACTTTACATACTGAATACTGAAAGTCAAATTTTATTAGTAAATGATAAAATTTGAATATTTAATATTTAAATGCGGTTTTAAATATCATGTACTGTGCACAAAATAAAAAAACAGAACATCATAATAACTTTTCATTTAGTGATTGGATTTTTAAGCAATAAGATCCATTCTAATTGGTTCCAAAATCACGGTGACGTCGCTATCGACTTTTTAATAAAGAGAGATAAAAAGAAAAGATTCGCTGCCTCGCAAATTCATAAAATCGAGGTTAAATTTACATAAATATTGTAGCAACTTTTCAGTTAAATATCTCTTTGTACCAATTACTTGTTGAAATAATGAGTATATTAAAAAAAATTTAAAACAAAGAAAAAGATTTTGAAAAAAAATATATAAACATAAAAATTTTTAAAAAAATCAACTTTTTTTTAAAATTTTTAGGCTTAACAGTCTCCGGCCAAATTATTAGACGCTCTATAAAAGTCTTTTTGAAATCTTAATTATCACGTGATACTATACAGCTTTATTGCTTTTACGCGACTGAAACCGGTTTGCACTTGTTTACGTTCGTCTATCAATGGGTTAAATTAGACGATATATAATATAAATTCGATGATAGGCTAAATAAGACGATATATTGTATAAATATAGAATATTTATTATATCAGTTATTATATTAGTATATTATAATAATGAGACCAAATTATAAGACGCACTGTAGTGTTTTAATAATTACATGTTTTGTACGAGTTAATAGGCAATACTTTTATATTTAAACATACATGTAATGAGGTTTAAATCAGGATATTTTTTATATACTTTCTATTTGTATTTATTTTTAACGTAGTGTATTACAATGTTAACCCATTTATGCACGAACGTAAGCAAGTGCAAACCGGTTTCAGTCAGGTAAAAACAATAAAGCTGTATAGTATCACATGATAATTAAGGTTTTAAATAGACTGTATCTCACCTTTGCTTACAGAAAATAGAATAAATGAACAGAAGTTAGATAGACATGTTATAAGTAAATATATCAGACCTTTCTCATCAATCAGGCTTAGTTGTCAGAAAGAAAAGTGTCTACGAACTATACGATAATTCCTAGCCTGGTACGATGGCTTATTCTAAGCCTTCAACGTTTGAAAAAAACTGAAAAATCAGAAAATATTGAGAGAAAAAAAATGATTTTAGTAAGACATAAAACGAAAGTAGACTTAGCTTTTGGAAAAAACTTTTAAGAGAACAAACTATATTGTTTAAAATCTTTTGATGTCCATTCAGAGTTATCATTGTGTATTATCCTTTTCTTTCACATTTTACGAATCATTCTTCGAAGATACTTTTTGAGCTAAAACTTTTGATATAACGAATAAAAGGTTCTATTATCACAATTTTTCCCTTTCATTTTTTCTTCTTCTCTTATGTCTAAAATTACTTACGAACTATATTTGTATTGTAAAATTCAAAAGAATATTTTGCGGAGAAACATAAGAGAAATATTATTATCGAATTCAGTTTTGCTTATTATTAGTATGTGTCTTACAGAAATTATTAAATACAAGAAATAAATTGCTAGTTTTGTTTGATACTCATTTTATAGGAATTTTTAAAACAATAAACGATATTAGCTTACGGGTAATTAATGCCCTTAATCATTTACGAGTTCGTGAATAATTTATTTAGTTAAATTCGGAATACTTTACCTTTAAGAAATCACTTTTTTCTTTTTAATGACTACGATTTGACCCGCGATGGCTCAGGGGATAGAGCGTTCGCCTTCCAATGAGGCGAACCGGATTCGAATCCCTGTCGATACCAATTCCGCATCCGGCTTGCACCGACTACAGTGCTGACGTGAAATATCCTCAGTGGTAGACGGAACATGGGTTAGAATCCCCTTGCTAAAGAACTAACCGTAGGAGATTTTCGTTGCTTTCCTCTCCATGTAGAGCAGAGGCAGGTTAGTTCCATTTAAAAGTCTTCTACGAAGACTAGTTTTTCCAGTGACTGATCTACGAATTCTTTTGTCTTCTGGATTGAGTTCAGGGTGATTTGGCACAGTGTTGCCACTAAACAGGGAGAATAGGTAAAACCTGGAAAATATAGGGAATTAATAACAGTCCACCTAAAATAACTTTAATATCCTAACTTTAATCACCTAAAATAACAGTGAAAATGCAGGAAATTTTTATTTTTTCTTTACAAACAGGTAATTTCGTTTCGTATTTTCGTCTTTTAAAAAATGGTGACCACTCAAAGCGTAATTTATGGGATATTTAAGTAAGATATTTCAGCTATTTCATTTGCTGTAGCATTATTTAAGTATGTTCAGCAGTTCCTCTTTTTTTCTCTGAGTTTTTCTAGCAATTAAAGCTAATAAATATGATCTGCCCAATATACACACATAAGAGCACAGTAATTGTTGTATTTCCTCTTAATATATTGTGTATAATATGTACAGGGAAAACACAGGGATTTTTTTTTCCAGATTTGAGTGCCAACGCTGTGGTATTCGTAACATTGTACATTGTCGTATCATGGTGGTCGTTACATTGAACATTAATAGTTGTAAAATTGATACTTTGCCGTATCATGGTAGTCGTTACACTGAACATTGATAGTCGAAACAGTGATACATTGTCGTATCATGGTAGTCGTTACACTGAACATTGATAGTCGTAACAGTGATACTTTGTCGTATCATGGTAGTCGTTACACTGAACATTGATAGTTGTAACAGTGATACTTTGTCGTATCATGGTAGTCGTTACACTGAACATTGATAGTCGTAACATTGATACATTGTCGTATCATGGTAGTCGTTACATTGAACATTGATAGTCGTAACATTGATACTTTGTCGTATCATGGTAGTCGTTACATTGAACCTTGAAAGTCGTAACAGTGATACATTGTCGTATCATGGTAATCGTTACACTGAACATTGATAGTCGTAACATTGATACTTTGTTGTATCATGGTAGTCGTTACATCGAACATTGATAGTCGTAACATTGATACTTTGTCGTATCATCGTAGTCGTTACATTCAACATTGATAGTCGTAAAATTGATACTTTCTCGTATCATGGTAGTCATTACATTGAACATTGATAGTCGTAAACTGAAAATTAAGTTAGCTTTTCAACACTGGTTATAAAATAAGATATCGTACTCGAGTTGTAAAACGAATTTTAAACATAACCTATTAAGACACCGAGGCATGAAATATTGCACCTATATAGATTAGAACGTAAAAAAAAAATTTCCGCCAATAATTCCTAAAAATTACGTAATATGTAAATCAAATTTTTGAAACATTTTACTATCAAGTATACAAAGTGAAATTTTATTTCGGAATCATTTTCATTTCGCACTTTCCAAAATATTCACGAATACACGGCCACATAATCGGAGAGATAAGACACAACTTCCATCTGAATGTCAGCTAGGATTAGCCAGAGAGGAAATGGATGTCTTATCCATGAATAGAGGTCATGAATCCAGGCAGCTATGGCAATTTATTGCCTTGATTTATCTTCTAACGGATTCTAAAATAATCCACCTGATGTATCAGTATAAATTGATTCATTTGACCCGTTTCTAATGCTTATCATCAATGATAGTTTGTTTAGACATTTGCAAACATTGTAATCAAGGAGATTTGTTTTATGATTCGTTCATCCGTTACCATTTTCTGCAAACATTGATTTCAAAGGACATGCTTGGTAGTAAGCAACTGATATATTTGATTTAGTTTTTAATTAAAAGTTAAAATGGTGAAATAAATACTAGAATACAGTGGCAAAGGTCATATTTTGACTTTTATCTTGAAAAACGTATAACATTTTACATGCAGTGTAAATAAGCAAAATGAAAAAAAAATATGCAGTATTAGCCTGGAAGATTTAGGTCAAGATCAAGGTTCACGCGGCTCTAATTTGTTAAATATAAAACGCTAATATGTATGTATCAGTAAAATCGATGATATATTCTTTTCTCGCGTAGGCAACAGTTTTCATTTTTAATTGACAGGCTTCGGAGCGCAAGAGCACGTAGTGAGCATCATGGTGATGGTACTTATTCCTCTTGGCCCAGAACAAGGCTAGACCAAGTCCAGGAGACCGTTCACCGACAGAAAATCAAACACCATCTGAGGATCCTCCAAAATAAAATTTTTCTCCAGTCCCATACAGGTCAGCAAATGATCAGGTGAAGCCTGGTGAGCACAGTGAGCATCATATGGCTAATCTATATTATATAAAACGCTAATGCGTTTTAATTGATAGGCTTCGGCGCTCAAGAGCACGTTGTGAGCATATCATATGTCTAATCGGGTGAATTGTCACCGAATTATCAAAAAACTTCTCACAAAATTATCTTCATCGAAGCCGATGCTTTACATCCGGCGTTCAGTACTATTTCATATTGTTTTACAACACATGGTTTTAGCCCTCTGGTGGGAAAGACTTTAAAACAAAACTTACAAAAGTTACTTTTCTCAACAACTGAAATTTAGAATAGTGTGATTAAGAAAAATATGTGAACTGTTTGCAATTTCAAATTAATATTGAAATGCACAGGTTTAGAATTTTCTACAGTGAAAGGTTTCAGGAACTTCCGTGTTCAAAAAGTATACAAAAGCTAGACGTTAAGAACGTATCCAATGAGCGAGCAAAGCGAGCTCCTCCCACTATTGTATTGATATATTTTGCTTTGGCTATATTGATATAATATTAGAAAGCACTTCTTTTTTCGGATATAATTGTGTGAGCTGATGAAGAGATTATATTTTTCCGGCTTTTTAATATTTTTTTCTTCTAAATTTTAAGAAAAAATCTTATTTTAATAGTTTTTTTTCTTCTCTTTTCATTAATCTTTAATATTTTTCATGTTTTCTTGATGTTTTTAACTTATTTTATGAGTACTATATACTTGCAGCTTATGCGCAGTAAATAAAGCTTATTAATTTTCTCTTTTTTTCTCTCTTTTGTCTTTATTGTGCTATATATAGCCTACAGGCAAAGCCTTCACTCATTACTAGCTATCCCACTTCCCAAGAAATATAAGATAAATATAAGATAATAAGTAAAAAACTAAAAAGGTTTAATTTCAATATTTTGATAAGGTAGTAATTGGCCAAATTCACAGTAATTCTGAAAAGAATTTTTTCAGACAGGAGTCAGAAATTTTAACCATTCTTTTTATAAAATAAAGAGAAAAAATTTTGAAAAATTCATTTCAATATTTATGATTGTCAGAATTTTTTTTTAATTATTCAAGTAATTAGCTCAATTGGCAGTAATGCATTATAACGCGTTTTGCCCACAATAAAAGTTTCAAATGTTGTCCATGCGAAAAAAAGAAAGCGTAACGGAAAATTTATATCGTTATTTTTGATTATCGATGTAATTAGGGTTAATTCCCCTAATTGTGTGAATTAGGGGGATTAACCGTAATTACATCGATATTCAAAAATATCGAAATAAATTTTCTGCTGCTTTTAATGCGAAATAACAAATTCCAACCAAATTAGAGGTTTCAAACTCTAACCATATGTCCCTTATCGAATCATAAGGAGAAAGTGAAAAAATTAAAATGGTTTTATTTCGATATTTGGTAACTATTGTGATACTTAGCCTAACTGACATTAATATTAAATAACCCATTAGTGATAATCACCACTATGTGTTTGATGCAGCATATATAATTCCAACTCTTGTTCCATTAAAACTTGAACAGGTGAATTCTTGCGGGTGGAAGACTATCGTGCAGGCAGACAAACTGGTTGTCTGAAGCAAGTCCAACTAAGATTTATAGTCCTCCAATTTGCACTTGCAATACTAGTACCGAAGATTAGGAGCTCTGCTGGCAATAATAGCATAAAGAAACATGAAGTCATGAGTTCATGTAAGTGAACCTAACTGGCCACTTTAGGTTGTTAGTTGCTATGTAATAATCAAGTGAAGCATTTGAGCCAGTGAATTGCATTTAGTTGAAATTTTTCTGCTCTTTGGCTTCATTTTATGTTTGGTTTAAAAAAAATTTAATAAACTTAAAATTCAATTGAAAATCATGTTAAAAAATTTATAATGAAATTCTAAGTATCTAGAACGTGATATATTGAGCTGTTACTATGGGAAATGTCTTTACCGTGGCGGAAGATGAGTTTCATACAAAAGATGTTTTTCAAACATCTATCGGATGTTTCTATTTATTTTAAAACTGTGTTTTAGTTCACTTAAATAACAATTAACTTTTTCATAGAATGCTCATGCTTTGGAAGTAATTTTGCAATACGTACCACAAAGATTTTAAATGGTAGAACAAACTATCAATCGAATGTGATGAGGTATCAAGTGAACCAAGATAAAAAAAAATTTAAAATATACCACTTAGAATAAAAAGGATCCAATATCAAAATTATGTTGAAAAAAAATTCTGCGATATTATGTTACACTCCTGAAACTGTCTCCAAAACCAAAATTGATACCTTCCATCAGGGATCTCTTCTCCAACAACGAACCATTAATTTTTCAGCAGGATTCAGCTCCATGCCACACAGCAAATGTATGCAAAGCATGGTTTAAAAATAAAGGCATAGATATATTACCATGGCCAGGAAACAGCCCTGATCTCAATCCAATTGAAAATTTGTGGCGACGTTTGAAAATTCTTGTACGAAAAAAACGTCCATCCAATAAAAGACAACTAAGTGAAGCTATAATTGATTCTTGGCACCATGTGATTACGAAAGATGAACTCCAAACACTCGTTCACTCGATGAAAAGACGCTGTGAAGCTGTCTTAAAAATTAAGGGTTATCCTACTAAGTATTGATTGTGTAAGTATCACTTTAAAAAAATGCAAATCTAAGATAGATCTTACTATTAATTGCATAACTTTTTTTGTAATACAGATATTGTAATACTGTTTTTATTATTAAATTCTACATTAAATTACCTTCAATTTGATATATAAGCGTTTGTATCGTATTTAAGTGAAAATTAATATATTCTACAAGCACACAAAGTTGAAAAACATGAAACTTTCAAAAAGTGTCCACACTTTTGGCCACCACAGTATATTTTTGAAGCCATTTAAAGTCCGCAGGAATTCCATACGATGTTTGTTCCCACGAGGCTTGATGTTTGATGTTTGATAAAAAAAAATAAGATAAATTTTTTTTTTAAAAAAAATACAATTTAGATTAAAAATGATCCAATGTCAAATTTATGTTGGAAAAAAATTCTACGATATTATGTTACATTCTTAAAACCGTACTCAAAACAGGACCGTAAGTTTTGAAGAGTCAATTAATGTAAATTTCATCTTACACAATCTCATAATTTTGACCTAGTAAAATCTGTAACATAGTGATATAATCTCATAATTTTGACCTTGTTAAGCCAGAAAAATGATACATCATACAAAACTGCTTTGTCAAAATGTTTCTATCTATAACAACTACACAAGACACTGATATATATTTTCGAAGCCATTTAAAGTCCGCAGGGATTCCATGCGATGTTTGTTCTACTAGGCTTAATGCTTGATGTTTGTATTGTAATGTATTCAACCTGGTAAGAGAATGAAGCTTTTAAAATTAGGTTAATGTAAATCCTGGTACTCAGCTGAGCTTTTATCTGTAAAGTTTAAATGAAGTGATGGATTGTGGTGCGGAGCAGATTCAAAAGGGGGTACCTTTTCAGTGGGCTTGGTACAATGAAGTTCCCCGATAATGGATTTAGGCTTGTTGCACGTGGGAGGAGCACAATCCCTGGTTTGTGCTTTAGTTTCGGCAAGAGAGATATTTTGCATCTGCTCTTTGTGAAAAGAAGTAATCTAATTCCATTTTGGACTCTGCATCGAGATGATGTAGTGTTGTTTAGTACAAAGCTCGTGACAACAACCTGAATTGTCATTTTGACCGTAATACTGAATTTAAGATGATTCAAAATTGTTGGGTCAACGAAATTAGATGCTTTGTGATACGAATCATACACTATGATATTACAATCATTAATAAAACACAAAATTGCTACATGCTGTTACGAAACAAAATACTATACAGAATGTTTCTTTAATATCGATATGATCTTTTAATTAAAAATATTATTTTTAAAATCTACTTTACACACCCTACTTTTATTTTTGGTAATGTTTGAGAAAAGTAAATATAAAAAGCTGTGTTTCTATAATATACTCTAATTCCATATCACATGTTATATCTTATAAATTGGAAGGGTCTGCGATTCAAAGTTTGAACCCCCTAATTTTAAACATATTTTTGTGTATTTCTCCATATCTCGAGAACTTTCGAAGCGAATTGAAAAATCTTTGCACAAATTTATAAAATTTGTTTATTCAAAGATTATTCCATGCAAAAATTAAATTTTAGTAAATATTTACAATTTTTTATTACTTTATTTAATAACAGTCGTAAAACTTTTGAATTATAAGGCATCTAAATTTTTGTATAATTTTAAAGTATCTAATTTTGTATGTCAAAATACACAATTTGAGCGAAATCGGTTGTATAGTACCTGAGAAATTGAATCTTAAATATACGATTTTTTTTAAAGTTGGATTTCTCAGGAACTATTCAACCGATTTCACTCAAATTTTGTATTTTGCCGTGCAAAATTAGATACTTTAAAATTATACAAAAATTGTTATAAGTTTTACGACTGTCATTAAATAAAATAATAAAAAATGATACATATTTACTGTGAACTGATTTATTTTTTGACAAACGAATTTCATAATTAATGCAAAGATTTTTCAATTCGCTTAAAAAGTTCTCGAGATATGGCGAAATACGCAAAAAAAATTAACATTAATAAAATAACAATTAATAAAATTAAGTTCAAACTTTAGATCGCACTCCTGAGCAAAGTATGGGGACAATATTTCTAAGTTTGACGTTACCCTCTATATTTTGGGGGGTAAGAATGCGAATCCGTTGAAGAAAAGGTATGTTTATTCGAAGAAAGTATGTTTTTATGTTTGATTTCGTAACTTAAAATATCGTCTGTACCAATTAATTAGCATATTTGATGTCATCCCCTCTAACCATTTAGATGGAGTCCTAGAAAGTGAAAATCCGATCATTAGATCAAAAGCTATTCAGGGTGGTCCGTTTTTTATTTTGCGCATTGTACATTCCGATGCGAATTCACACAATATTAAATTAACCATAATATGAGTTAAACGTTCCACGTACCAAAGAAAGACTAACTATACATAAAATCATATACATATAGTACCATTTAGGCTGTGATATTTAGAATTTTCCACAATTTTCCCATGTCTTAACCAATAACTTCAGTTTTATTTTAATAGTTCCTGTTAAGCTTTCATAGTTTATTGCGAAGCGCTTTATCAATATAAGAAATATTTGATTTAATATAATTTTTGAAAGCCGAATTCGTTGCTTTATCACCATTATCACCTCGCGAAATTGGGTACTTGCACTTCGAGAAGAAGAATATAAAACATACCCACATATGTGACGTATGTCGTCAGAGCCAGCCGATCGTCAATAAGCAAAATGTCATCTCAAAGTTGAGCTGAGTTTTCCCACATAAGTTAGAATGTTAATTAACATGAAACTAATTAAATACAGTGTCGTATCCCACAATAAATTTCTTGAAATATGATTCTTTCTTAGATTTGTTGCTCGTTTATTTATTTCATTGTAAGACGTGATACATGTTTGTTTCGTGTACCTGGCAACTTCGATGCGTAATTAGTTTGTTTATGTTCTACATGGTTTCGTGCCTGTCTTTGTGTTAAGTAAGAAATATATGATGAAAGAATTGAAATCATTGGGAAAGAATCTTTGTGAAGGATTATAGAATGTGTCACTTAAGATAATTGATACTTGACGGATTAAGTTAACTCAAAATAGAATAGAAAGAACAGTTTCTGACATAAGCAAAACCACGTTTTAACAACCAATCAGACTCGATATACCCGTACTACGTCACTTGCAGGTATTCCATTATTGGAATGGGGCCGGGATAGCCTGGTCGGTAGGGCGCTGGGCCCATGTCGGAGAGTTCGTGGGTTCGAACCTTGCCGACCGAAAGCTCTCCGTGTGGTAAATGGGGACTGATGCACGTCAAATCTGTCGAGTCGCAAAGTCCTTCATGTTCCAATAACAAATCAAAACCTCTGGGGGTACTGGATTGGAGATCGATCATTCTCTGATCCAGGTCAAAAATTACGATCTGTGGATGTATGAATGGGTCCGCCCTATAAATGGGTGTGACGTCTATGTGACTGAAGACGAATTCTTGGCCATAGATGGCGCCACTGAAAAACAAGAAACGTACCTTCTGCCTTAAATTTGCTTGGTTTCACCAAGCAGGCTTGCTAGTGTGGCAAGTGGCATTAGAAACAACAACAATCATTATTGGCGTGGATTCTATATGTGACAACATAACATAGAAAATCAAAAATAACCTAACCGTAAAAAAGTTTGATAAAACTCATTTAGATTTATTTTAGATTTATTTTAGATTTAGTTTTAATTTAGTTTTTGATTTACTGGAGTTGTAAACTAGCCCTTATTATAAAATATTTATCAAATATTATGAAATACTCTTCCTTTGGGATGAGGCATGCAATGGTTGAGAATTGTGGCTTTATATACGGCACATGCATACACTCATACATATCAACATTCTGCTTCATTAACATGGATAATAAATGTTAATTGCACACTAAGTATCAAATATTAAATTTATTTTATTGTTTCACAAAAATTTATTTTTTAATTTTTCAAACTTAGAGTGCAAGCTGTTAGTTTTAAGATGCAAATTGTCAACTTGATAATGCAACTTAATAAGATGCACGTTTAAGTTGGATCAAGTACAAAGCGTAAAATTTATAGTGCAAGGTATGCAAATCAAAGTTCACGTTGAACTATAGAAAATATTAAAGTTTTTGTGGGAAATGGGAAATAATTTTAAAATAAGCTCTATAATTATATCTTCCTGTTCCGTTTGTTTATTTTTTAAACTAAACGTATGATTATTAGTTTCCCTCTTTTTCATATGACGGAAAATTTCTTAATTACTCTTTCATTTTTCAGAGAAAAGTGCCCTGGCGTCTTAAGTGCAAGTTGTCATTAAAATAAATGTTTACAATTTCAGAAAAACTATCAAAAATGTCAAAGGTTTACAGACGTACTCGAATCTTTGAAAGAACATGAATAGAAGAAAAATAAATAAATATACAATTAGATTGAAATGGAGAAGGGAATCTGACTGTAAAAAAAAGTCATTTTTAAAGAATGTAATTAAGCTTATTTACTTAGAGATTTTTTTGCGAAATCAATTAAAACTGGCTTAAATTTGGCGTGTAATTGAATTGTTTTAAAATATTTAAAAGATCTTTGTTTAATTATTATATTAAAAACCAGATTGCAGTCAAATAAAATTTAACGGAAGGTATTAATTACTTAAAAAAAAATCGCAAAAAATAGGAATCGTTATTTGAAAGGCAGTTATTAATTTTATAAGACTGAATAGATTTTGGAAAGATGCATAAAAAGTCTTTCTGTTTTTTTCTTTGTATGTAAATAGCAGTGAGTTCTAAATCTCTAGCTGCTTTCTTTTAAAAACCATTTATTTTTCTAATATCAAGTTTTTCATTAATTCGTTTTTCCCCCTTCTTTCTAATTTCAATGTTTCTTTTTGTTGCAGCTATAGAATATATTTCAATTTTATTTAAAGTGTCATTTGTTGCAATTTTAAACTTATAAAAACTGTCCAAAAAGATTTTTAAAAAAAAAACATTTTTTCCAGTTTTTAATTGGCTAAAAATAAATTCCAATCAGAAATTATTTAAAATTGGTTCAAATTTTCTATTTGCTTTTTTCTTAGTATAGTATGGCCAACAATAAAATATATTTATCCGTAGAATATCAGTATAATCAATACATTATTTTTAAAACATCATCTAAAATGTGCGTCATATAATAAATTATTTCTTAAAGTAGAAAATTATTTGTATCTGTTAAGAAAAACTTTTGTGAATAATGAACACCAAATTGTTATAAAACTATTATTTTTATATAAAGTTGGATTAGACTACTTCCACATCGTACTATATTTCAATTACATTGTAATGGAAATAATATTTTTATGCTAATATAATTATTTTTTAAAATAATTTTATTTTCTAATATAATTATAATTTTTGTGCTAATACATTATTTTTGTGCTTTGAAAAGTGTACTTTAGTTTTTAAAACCTACAAGCTATTTAGCAATTTTCATAAAATTAAATTTGAGTTTTTTTTAAGTATTATAATTACTTAAATTCCTCTTCAAGAAAATATTACAAATGGAAATTTGTTTCATTTGATAAATAGGAAAATTTTATTTTCCCAATTATTAAGTTAAGCAAATTATTAAGAAGTTAAATAAAAAATTTTAAAGATATTAAAGTGTTAAAAATAAGTATATAAAAGAGCGTCAAAAACAAAATTATATAAATTTCAAAGTAATAGTCTTGAGCAATAAATGCAAATAAGATATTTTAATCGACTTAATAATGCTAAACTATCCAAAGAAAATTAGCGAAAATGAATATTTTGCAAATAAATTCCAGGGAAAGTAAATAAAAATCAACTTTTCCTACTAATATCATTACGAGATAGATTAACATTTCTAAACTTACATTTTTCGTAATTAAATCTAGTCAACTTGAAATATTTCAAACATTAGAATGGCATCAAAAATTGAAAATCTAGTCATAGAATGGGATCTAAAAAGTGACTTAAAAGTTGCTATAGAAAATTATATTCTTAATTATATGAAAATGGTTAAATTAACCATTTATATATTTCATCACATTAAACACGTGAAATATGAAATTATATGTCTGGTGATATATTTCATTGCAGTAAATAAATTAAAGAAATATGAAAACTATTTAATAAAGCATTTAAATAATTCGAAAGACTTAAATAATTTGAAAAGTATTTTAGCAAAGGAAGCCCTTGAACATTTAGTGAAAAGAAAAATATTGAACAAAACTTCCAATAGATACCTAAAGATTATTTTAAAATATTTTAGTATCAAAAAATTCTATTATTTCTGTTATAGCATTTAAATATAAATTTAAACTAAAATTGAATTAAATATTTTTGAATGCATTAATTATATATGAATATATAATTAAAACAATTATTGGTAAGTAGTCATAAAACGTAAAGAAGGTCTAAAATTTTATTGATAAATATTTTCAGAGACTTCGAAAATACTTATTTGCGCGTATCCAAAGATTTTTGTTTAATCCAAGAATCAAAGCCTTCAACAAAAAGAAAAAAAAAATTAGTACCAATTTTTCTGAAACAATTAAAAAATTTTTGAGATTTCACCACTAGATATAAAAATTATTAAAAGCGATAAAAACTGAGTTTTAACTCACAAATTTCGCATATGATACTTACTCATTGTCTTGATCGAATAACTTTTTTAAACATTTATAATTAAAATCACAAGTGCTTTTCATTAAAAAAAAAGAAAGATTTTTTTACCTTAAAATTTTGTCCCATTTCTTGTTAGCAACATACAGAGGCCACTTAAATATGAGAATTTTGCCCCATTTCTTGTTATCGACATGCAGAGGCCACTTAAAAATATAAGAATTTTGCCCCATTTCTTGTTATTGACATGCAGAGGCCACTTAAATATAAGAATTTTGCCCCATTTCTTGTTATCGACATACAGAGGCCACTTAAAAATATAAGAATTTTGCCCCATTTCTTGTTATTGACATGCAGAGGCCACTTAAATATAAAAATTTTGTCCCATTTCTTGTTATCAACATACAGAGGCCACTTAAAAATATAAGAATTATTTCAATCGATGCATATTGGATTTGCAGCTACCAGTTTCCAACTCCGTAATCTTAAAGTTCTGAACCCAAACCAGAAGTCACTAAGGTACTTGGCGTATGACCTGATGGTCGTTTTGATAAGGCATTATTTACGTTACATGAAGGCGAAAACCATGAGAACCTCCGTGTCAAAGAAGGTTGACAATTTATGTAAGCTAACTGCCGCTTTGCTGATTCCAACCAGTCTCAGCATGCTGGAATGCGTATAAACTTGACGAAAAAAATTCATGGACATTATTTTCCGGATTCACTTTAACTATCAAATCAATGTTGCCAAAAGTACATTATCTAAATTGGGATTTTTTTTAACAACAGGATCTTAAATTGAATTATAAAATCCATGATGCATATTCTATATATTTTTTTTATTCCATATTCTCGTATTCTGATACATATTTTATATTCTCGCATGCTAATTTAGCAATAATTCACATAATTACCAGTACATAGGATTACGCACGGCATGCTTTATTACTTACTATTATTATACTTTATTAGCCGACCGGTCTGTGTATTGGTCAGGGAACTGCCCTTGCATCAGAAAGGTTCTGGGTTCGAATCCCGGGCAAGGCATGAATGTTCTTTCCTACTCTGTACTATCTGTCCTTACTGTGGGAGCGACGTTGGCCCAAATAATATGGTGCCCCTGAAAGAGAGGCCAACAAAATTGCCCTGTAAATACCTGAATTGACGAAAAATGTTAACACAGGTGGACATTGGAGAAAAAAAAAAACATTTCTAAAGTTTGTAAATTAGGAAGAGACTGTAGACCATTTAATTAATATTAATCCAATTTGAACTCTTTTTGAAAATTATTTCTTGACTTCAAGATTTTAAAATCTTATTATTTGAACACTGGAAGAAAAAAAACATACTTTATTACTTTATTATTTGTACTTTGGTAGTTTAAGAAAAATTCCTTGTTAGACATCTGATTATTAATAAAAGATATGATAACTAAATATATATTTAAATTTTATCTTAAAAAGGTATAGTTATTTTTTAGAATCTTCATATTTGAATGGTAAAGATATTGATTCGCTCTATTAGGCAGAGAATGGCGATTAAAGCCGGGAATTTTCCCCTTTTTTTTTGACCTCCTAACTGATAAGAGGATTAAGTACTTTCCTTTTTTCGTTGGGCTTCCATTGTATCGACTTCCGATTTTTGTTGCGTCTCGCGAGCCATTGTTCGAAACACAATTAACTAGAATAATGAACATTCCAGTAATGCTTCGGAATGTGATAAAACGTAATGTTACGTGAAAGAAAAAGTTCACTGCATTAACAGTAAGTGGTAAACTGGAAAGTTCCTTTTTTTCTTTATATAACTCTTGAATAGCTTTTGAATCGAAGAAAATATTTGAAATCTGAGTAATCGCCTGTTTATTCTTCAAAAATATTCCAATAGCTAAACCCTGACTCTCTTAAATCTAACTACAATTATAAAATACAGTTTCTGGCCAAATTATTGGACGCACTATAAGATTCTGAGTAAAATATGAGTGATACTATGCAGCTTTATTGTCTTTACGCTGCTGAAATAGGTTTGCACTTTCCTACGTTCGTGTATCAATTGGTAAAAATTGCAATACGTTAAAAATAAATACAAATAGGATGTATATAAAAAAATCTCCTGAATAAGAACCCATTACATGTATGTTTATCTATAAAAGTATTGCATATAAACTCGTGCAAAACATGTCATTATTAAAACACTACAGTGCGTCTAATAATTTGGGCTAATTATTACAATATACTAATAAAGCACCTGATATAATAAATATTCTATATTTATATAATATATCGTCAAATTTATCCAATCGTCGAATTTATATTACATATCGTCTCATTTAACCAATTGATACACTCACGTAAACAAGTACAAACCGGTTTCAGTAGCGTAAAAATCAATAAAGCTGCATAGTATTACGTTATAATTAAGATTTTGCATAGAATCTTATAGTGCGTCTAATAATTTGGCCAGACACTGTAACTACTATTATAATCTATAGTTTGTTCTAAACTAGACAAATGGTTTTTGGGAATTTATTGTAGGGAAAAAATATTACCATGTAGCACGATACGTAATTTTTTGAGAAATTGGCAACGTTAATACGCTTTGTAAGTAAATTTTACGTAATATTGACGGAATGATATTACCATTGAGATATTCGGTAAAAAAAAAATTCTTTGGTATATTTTAAGTAATATTAACGGAATGGATTTCACCAACTACCCTTCAGTAAGATTGCTTTCGTTTATTTTACGAAAGATTGATGTAAGAATACTTACCATTTAGATTTATTAAAAATTATTCTGTGTATTTTACGTATTATTGACGAAGCAAATTTACCTCTTAAGATTCGGTTCGAATTTATTTACTCAAATTTTCTTTTTTTTGGATAACCACTTTTTTGTATAATTTGACGTTTCAACTTATGTACATTTTGACGTAAACAATATGTAAAAATAACGTATTCATTCTTACCTAATGAAAAATGTTTGAGTCCCAGTCGATACGAATTCCGCATCCGGCTTGCACCGACCACAGTGTTGACGTGAAATAGCCTCCGTGGTAGACGGATCGTGGGTTAGAGTCCCTTTGCCGTCAGTCTAACCATGGGAAGTTCTCGTTGTCTTCCTCTCCGTGTAACGCAAATGCGGGTTAGTTCCATCAAACAGTTCTCTAGAAGGTAAAATTTGTTCCAATACTTAATCCAGGAGTTCCTTTGTCTTCTGCATTGGGTTCAAGGCTACGGAATTAAACATTAGTAGTCTTAGACACAAAAAATTGGGTCGAATGTTCAACGACGGTTATAAAATATTAAATAAAATCGCGCTTCGCTAGGTGACGGTTTTCATTGTTTTTTATTTGATTTATAGGTATACTATCCTCAACACTACCTTTTAAAAACATCATGAAATAAAACCTGAAATCTAGAGATAAAATATTTATGCCCTGTCACATTAATTTTACAGCAAATATTGTCTTTTTTGATCTAACTATTTTCCTGTTATAAATATTTGAAAATTATCTGTTTAATTTAGGGTACCTTGAGGAAAATCTTCATAAATATTTTCATTTCCAGGAGTTGGATTTTTTCCTTGCTGCAAACACTAATGAGCTTAATATTATTTACTAGGGGGCAAAGCCCCCTGTTAGCGACACCATCATTAGAATTTTATATATTATTTATTCCAATACCATACAAACCTCTAATTTTTAAAACCTCTATATGAAAACTATATGCATTTTTAATATATTTAAAATGGGATAAAAAAAGGTCCAAATTTTGTCGACGAAGCTAGTAGTTGTCTACCTAAAAAATATTTTTACATACTTTATTTTATAGAGAAAAATAATATTTTCAACTAAAGAAAGAAGACATTTTAAAACGTCAGATTTTGAGAATACTTCATGCATTTTCATAATTAATCTAATTATGAACAGATTACTGAATATTTAAAAAAAGTTTATGTTTGCTAGGATCCAGTGTTGATTTTTTAAAGAATAACATTTGGAAGAACTACCTCCAAAAAGGAAGAATTAAAATTAAATATATACAAGATGAGGAGTAAAATATTTTTATATAACTTTTAATACAATATTCTTCGATGCATCGTATGTATTACTTTTATCTAATTATGAACAGATAATTGAATATTAAAAAAAAGCTTAGGTTTGCTAGGATCCGGACTTTTTTAAAAATAACATTTGGAGGAACTACCTCCAATTAGGAAGAATTAAAATTAAATATATACAAAATGAGTCTTAAGTATTTTTATATAACGGTCTATTCAATATTCTTCGATGCATCGCATGTATTACTTTTATCTAATTATGAACAGATTATTGAATATTAAAAAAAAGTTTAGGTTTGCTAGGATCCAGTGTTTTTTTAGAATAACATTTGAAAGAACCACCTCCAAATAGGAAGAATTAAAATTAAATATATACAAGATGAGGCGTAAAGTATTTTCATATAACTTTCTATACAATATTCTTCGATGCATCGTATGTATTACTTTTATCTAATTATAAACAGATAATTGAATATTAAAAAAAAGCTTAGGTTTGCTAGGATCCGGAGTTTTTTAAGAATAACATTTGGAGGAACTACCTCCAATTAGGAAGAATTAAAATTAAATATATACAAAATGAGTCTTAAGTATTTTTATATAACNGCTTAAGTATTTTTATATAACGTTCTATTGAATATTCTTTGATGCATCGTATGTAATACTTTTATCTAATTATGAACAGATTACTGAATATTAAAAAAAAAGTTTAGGTTTTCTAGAACCCAGTGTTTTTTAGAATAACATTTGTAAGAACCACCTCCAAATAGGAAGAATTAAAATTAAATATATACAAGATGAGGCGTAAAGTATTTTTATATAACTTTCTATTCAATATTCTTCGATGCATCGTATGTATTACTTAAAGGTTTTGGAATTCTTCTCCACACTCAAACTATCGTATCAGATTTTGGCGCGATTTCGTGACAAGAATACAAGAATTTTTGTTTCCAACTTTTTCTATTCGGCATAAGAACATTAGTGAACATTTTGAAAAAAAAGTTTTTCTAAAGCTTTTTATAAATTATATTTATTTCTTTGACTTTTTTTTATTTATTTATTTCTTTTATTTTTTTTGGCAATGAGGTATAAAAATTGAATTTCTTCTTTTATAAAAAGTATATTGCAGCTATCACAAACATGCTTCTGCATTTAATATTTTTAAAGAACTTTGATAAAAAAAAATTTTTTAGTCTAAAAGTTTTCGCGATTAAATGATTTTATACTGAGTAATAATGAAAAAATATCTTTGAGAGTTCTAAAAGATGAAAGACCAACCCAGAAGAAAATTGATGCTAAATTATCCATCCAAATATCGTATGGTTTATAATCTTGCTAGTGGTTATTATATAATCTATTTAAAAATCATGTGTATCCTGAACTATTTAACTAAATATTAAATGGATTTTAAATGTTTTTTTTACGAAAATCAGGTGGATGCTAAATTATCTATTCGAAAGCCAAAGGGATATTGCATTATCTATCCAAAAGTCAAAAGGGCGCTAAATGACATGTTGGAAAACCAAAGGAATTTTGCATTATCTATCCAAAAGTCAAAAGGGTGCTAAATGATCTATTCGAAAACCAAAGGGATATTACATTATCTATTCAAAATTCAAGAGGATGCTAAATGATCTATTCGAAAAGAAAAGGGATATTACATTATCTATCAAAATTCCAGAGGATGCTAACTGATCTATTCGAAAACCAAAGGGATATTACATTATCTATTCAAAATTCAAGAAGATGCTAAATGATCTATTCGAAAAGAAAAGGGATATAACATTATCTATCTAATAATCAAAAGGGTGCTAAATGATCTATTCGAAAACCAAAGGGATATTACATTATCTATTCAAAATTCAAGAAGATGCTAAATGATCTATTCGAAAAGAAAAGGGATATTACATTATCTATCAAAATTCCAGAGGATGCTAAATGATCTATTCGAAAACCAAAAGGATATTACATTATCTATTCAAAATTCAAGAAGATGCTAAATGATCTATTCGAAAAGAAAAGGGATATTACATTATCTATCTAATAATCAAAAGGGTGCTAAATTATCTATTCGAAAACCAAAGGGATATTACATTATCTATTTAAAATTCAAAAGGATGCTAAATGATCTATTCGAAAAGAAAAGGGATATTACATTATCTGTCCAAAAATCAAAAGGGTGCTAAATGATCTATTTGAAAACCAAAGGGATATTGAATTATCTATCAAAAATCTAAATGATGCTAAATGATGTATCAAAAAAGGAAATAGATATTAAATTATTTATCTGAAAATCAAAAGGGCACTAAATGATCTTTTCAGAAATTAAGTGAGTGCTAAACCCTAAATCTTATCTGTCCTAATTTTATCTGTTCCAAAAAGAAATCGATGTCAAATGATTTTTAAAATAATCGAACGTAACAAGAGGATAGTTTAAAAATTAATTAAACGAATCTGCAATTCGGAAATTTTATTCTTCAGAAATATAAATATTTTCTTTAAGTATCACTATTTAAAATGATGTGACACATTTTACTTCTAAGCAGCAATTTTCCTTCACAAAAATATTACATTTTATTGCATAAATATTATTTCACAAATTTGCCCTTTTCTAGTTTCATAACCTTGCCAGTAGTTATTAAATAATCTATTTAAAAGTCAAGTGGATGCTGAATTATTCATCTAAATATTTTAATGGAATTTAAATGTTGTTTCTGAAAATCACTTTCGCGCGCAAAGCAGGCTAGCAAAAGCAGGGGGGCCATCCCCTCTGCAGAGGATTAAAATTGCGATGGCTTGCCTTCGAATCATCCTCAAAGATGTTTCCCAGACCATCTCCAATAGCCCATTGTGCAGCTCTAGTGCAGCTTAAATAAAGTACCGACCTACCTACCGAAAATCAGCTGGATGCTAAATGATCTATTCGAAAACCAAAGGGATATTTTTTTATCTTTCCAAAAATCAAAAGGATTCGAAATGATATCCAAAAATTAAATAGCTATTAAATGATTTATCTGAAAATCAAGAGGACACTAACTGATCTTTTCAGAAATGAAGTGGATGCTAAATGATCTGTCGTCAAAAGAAATCAACATGAAATGAATTTATTTAAATAATCGAATGCAACAAGAGGACATTTTAACAATTAATTTAACGAATTTGAATTTCAGATATAAATATTTTCCATAAGATCACTCTTCAAAATGGTGTCACACATTTTGCTTCTAAGCTGCAACTTTCTATCTCAAAAATATTAAATTTTATAAAATTTATAAATATAATTTCACAAATTTGCCAATTTTTAGGTCGAAATTTTTTTAGAAGTTCTATCTTTAAAATAATGCTATTTACACAATCTTTCGATCCATAAATTTCTACAGATGGAAGTCGAAAATTAAGTCTAAGAAAATAGAGTTAAATTGCCACGAAAATAGGGACAGATTAAAAATTGTTTTTTTTAAACTTGCATATAGAGCTTTTATTTTTTGAAACATAAATATTTTTTCAAGCATTATTCTTTAAAACTATGACATACACTTTACATTCTCGCTGTATTATTTTACAATATTGGCAGTCAAATATCAAATTTTATTCAATGCTCTTTAGCTCGACTAAATTGCAACGATGCAATTTTATTTCACAAACCTGCACTGCAAAAGTCGTCTATTTTTGTGAACACATATTTCTACCACGATCCTTTTCTTAAAATTGTGCTACACGTTTAAAATTTGAGCCAGGGCTCGAAACAACTCAGAAATTTTACCCGTCCCTGAGGACGGCTTGTTCAACAATGTACCCGTCCACCTTTTAAAATAACCCGTAGCTTCTAAATAAATAAAAATATAATTTTCTCTTATTTATTACAAACATTTATATAAATTGCACAATGAATTAGTAGTTACTATGATTACATTATACAGTAATAAAAGAAACACTAGGTTACTAATAGTAACCTAGTATTTCTTTTATGAAATAATTTATATGACAAAGATAAAGCTATTTGGAATGTCAATTTATCCGAGGGTACTGCGTTTTTTAAATGAATCAAATGTGTTTGCCAGTTCCACAATCAATCCAATGATATTTACATAGGTTTCTGGACAGAAATCTGAAAAGGATTTTCCATTTAGGTAGATGTTCATAATTGCGTTTAGTGCTTCTTTTTAAGACCAGTACGTAATGCGTTTTTTTATTTATTTATTTATTTGTAAGTTCATTACTGAAAAAGCCCCTTTCAACAGCTGCAGTACTCCCAGACAGAGAAAACATCAATTTCACCATGCACAGTATGTTGCTGTATTTCTAGATTAGAGGGTCATTTTAGAAGTGAGGCGCTGGTCTCTTGTAAGATAACAAAAATTGAAAATGTATCACGAGCATTAACGGGAAAATGGTCGTCCGCGCGGATGTCGGAATTTTTGACAGCCGAGGACAGGCGGTTTTTCGAGCCCTGATTTGAAAAATAACTTCTTTCAAAAAATCAAAAGCCGAATATCAGGTTTATTTTCCTATGAAAATATGGATACTGGCTAATCTATGGCTATATGGAACTGGCTAAAATCTGTATAATTATTAGTCTAGAGAAAAATTTGATGATAAAAATGTAACAAGTTTTGGAGATGTTGTTTGCCGTGTTCCAGTTATTTATTAAATTTTAAAAAAGTAAAATTTATCTTCTCTGAAGTATTTCATATAAGTATTTCATATATTTGACCAAATATTGCATGTTTCCGACTTTCTGTGCTAATATTTCATATTATAAAAAAAAGCATGAGAAGCCCATCTTAATAATTTTGAAAGAAATCATGGTTCAAAATAATCTGAAATTGTAATTGAACCTATTTAAAAAAAAAATCTAATATATAATAATCTAGTACCATAATGCAATATAAATATCAAACTATGATAAGAAAATAACAGCTACCTGGGTCCAATATTTTAACAAAACATAACATCTTACCTACTTACTGTGCTAATATTTGCATAATATAACGCCTTATAATTTTCGTTTTTAAACTTTTCACTCATTATTTTATTATATTTTAAATTATTATATTTTATTATTGTTATATTATAAATTCTGCAGGTGAAATAAAAGGACATAAAATTTCACGTTATACATTGCTGAAGTTTGTAAATTTAGAAAAAACAGTAGACCAATTAATTAACATTAATCCAATTTAAACTCTTTTTGAAAATTATTTCTTGTTTTCAAAATTTTAGAATCTGAAAGTAAAACTAATTCTAATCTTACACAGAGTATTACATAGTAAATTGAATGAAAAAAAACTGAATGCACAATATTGTTTCAGTAAAAAAGCAACAAAAAAAAACTCTATTAGAACGGATAAAGCATAAAGATACTGCAAAACTGACTCTTAACCTTTCGGTACGCAACTTATAAAAACGTTCTACTCCGTGATAAGTTTCGAAAATTCAATCTTCAGTAGAAAGGTGTGTAAACAAAAATAAGTCAACATCGCTTCTTCAAACTTCAACACAACCCTTTATGATTGAAATTCAACTCCAGCAGTGATTTGTAGTTGGTCATAACACTTCAACACCTTAATTCTCCTTTTTCACGTGTGACATATGAATTTTTTTATACATTCCTCGAGCCCTACTATCAGACAAGTCTAATGCATTGAATCTTAGATATATTGCCACTATTTATAATGTATGTACTATATTAAGATACTTCATTTTTAGACCAGCCATTTCCGCTTTTATGGCCGTGTTGGACTTAAGTTATTTATTAAATTTAAGAAGAGAAAGTTAAAAAAATTGTGCATAACCTCCATCCCCCGTGACGTATTTCATTTATGCCAGGATTAAAGAAGCATATGAGAAGCATCAATCCCGTAATAAATAGCTTTTGCACATTGAGGAAAGTCAGCTTTGCGCTCTCTTTCTTCAAAGGTTGAATGGAATGCACTAAATTACTTCGCGTTAAAAAAAGTTCGTTTTTTTTATTTTTCATTCTATATCTCTTTTCATCTTTTGTGCCTTTTTATGAACAAAAAGAGGATGAGGCATTTTCAGAGAAAGAGATATAAAGCCAAATCACGTAAAGGCGAAAAAGTGTACTTTACTTTTCGTAAAATAACTTTTTTACTTTTTTGTAAATTTCTTCTGGTACATTTTTTAGCATATGTATCGTTTGGCACTAATGAGTTGATGTTTAAAGCTTGTTTAGCTTTAATTAGTGCTGATTGATACATTCACGTTCCTTTTTTCAAAAAAACTGAATGAGCTTTATTTTATATGTTGAATACTAACTTGTAAGGTACTGAAAAATTGTTAAATACAAGAAACTCGTTTTCCTTTTTTCCTATAACTTTCAGATCAAATTTTTTAAAAGTTTAAAATGGTGGTAAAAATTACGCAGCTTTGTACTTTTTTGTTCAAATAATGGAATTTTACTCATCAAAACCTTACTTTTTAAGGTTTTTTTAAACTTCATAATTCAACATAAGGGTTTATATACTTTTTGATGGTGGTTACAGCATCAAGCTATGAAGACAAAATACCTAAATTGGTGCCAAAGAACATCTCTTTCTCCCTCTCTCCATTGGTGACCACGGACAACAGAAACACATCTCTCACCAACCTCGACATAAGTCTGCACTACACTATTTCGCTTTGTTCCACGATTCTCTTTGATTTAACAAGGAAATGGCTAAAGTCTCGAATAAAATTACTTTTACGAGGATAATGTTAGTTTTCGGTGAATTTCCAAATATTCTACAAAAACAAATTTATGGGCAGTATTTTAATGCGCATGTTAGATTTACGGGCATACATTTATTTTGCTTCAGTGACTGAAATGTTTTTTGACGGTCCGTCACTGCCCGTAATCCAATTGGCTAATTTGTTAGAGTGTAATTGCTTTCTTTCATCTTCTCAAACATACGCAAAGCAGAGCATGTTATGAGAACGAGGTGAACCACTTTCCTTGCTTCGGTAATCACCTATGCTTACTCGTCAAACATAAACACTCAAACCGAAACAATTAAGAGACTCAGACTCATTCTCGTTGTATGTTATTTAAGTACGTGTGTACGAATTTGCTTAAAATCACCTTTTATCTGCTTTTACTAGAAAGAAGAATTTGAAATGGAAGCTACGTATAGTTCGTTCACTAGGAATTGGCACTTGGCTCTACCTCCTCGGACGCTGAGTTCATTTCAGCGTGGGGGACAAGAGGAGAAACATCTCCGAGCTTGAAATTGAGACAACCCTTAATGTGTCACAAACGCAAACAGCGAATTCTATTATACTTTTCGTTACTCTAGCTAATTAAATATATTTTAAATTTAAAAACTGCTGTTTTCCCAGCAAAATGCCTCAAAAAGGACAAACTATTCGCTCAAAAGAGAGAAATATCATCAAATTTATGAAATATTTAATGTTAAAACGATCGCCAAATAGCAACCTGGTTCAGGGGTGTTCAAAATAGCGATTCTTCCAAAAATAGCGAAAAATTATCGTCGGATATCACGTGATGTAGGTGGAGTCAAGTGCCAACTCCTGGTGAACGAGCTATAGTCTTCATGGTAAGAACCCAATTTCTTAAAAAAAAAAACACACAGTGTATTTATTAAATACAATTTAAAACGCGTGGGGAAAAAATTCTATTGCATCATTTAAGAAAAAAAGAATTCTTTAACTCCTCCAACAAGGTATAGTTTGACTTTTCGTTAGGTTTTCCTACAAAAAACGTATCTTATTTATGATAAATATGCATCAAGTTTTTTTTAAATATTTTTTACATACAGATGAAAACGTAAAAGTTCGTATCTGAATTCCAACAATCAACTCAATCTTTATGCACACTATTTTTCAATAGTCATGATTAAACAATTTATGTATTTTTTTTATGTCGTATGCATGTTTAGGCAGTGGGGGTGTGATTGTTCCAGTTTTTCAGTGGCGCCATCTATGGCCAGGAATTCAACTTCTTCCACGTTATTCACCCAACCACAACCCGTTTATAGGGCGGGTCACATTCACACAAAGGAGAAAGGACATAGAACACACAGAGAGAGAAAGAAAGATCCATGCCGTGCCCGGGATTCGAATCCAGGACCTTTCTGATGCAAGGACAGTTCCCTACACAGGCCGGTCGGCGATTTATGTATTATAAATTATAACAAAAGTATATTTAATTCAAAAAAAAATTTAATTAAAAAAAATGAAAAATTTTCATCAAAAACATGGGTTCTAAAAATTACCACTTCGAGTCAACAATCTTCCCATTAAATTTAATATCGCCATTTTATCCCAACTAGACAGTTACAGGCGCAATTCTTTATTGTATTATGATGTATTTAACTAGAGTTTATATGCACTTAATTCCATTTCAATACATAATAAAATGAAGAAGGTAATATGTCATAAGAAGCTTATCACACGTGCAACGAATAATATTTTTCGTCATTATACTATCGATCAGACATCGCTGGGATTTGAACCCGGTTCACCTCATTGGGATTTAAAATTTTCAAAAATATCTTATTTTTATTTAAATTTTTGTTTTCTTTGCGTGAGCGACTTTTCGGTGAAAACTGGCATGCTTTTATTACACTTGAAATTGTTGAGTAGTTCTTGAAATTTTTTATTAAGAATTTTAGAAAAAAACTGAAGTTCCAAATTGTTTGACAACTTTTGTCCCCCAAGAGTATGATGTTATCTATATTTAGAAACATGGGTAGAGTTTATTGTATAACTTCGAAGAAAAACAATATCAATATTGTAAGGAAAACAAATGAAAAGTTTAAAAATATATACTCAGTCAAAAATGTAACGTTAAAAGCAGAAAATACCGTAAGACTACTGTGTATTTTCTATGTTATTAAATTTTACTTAGATATTAAACCCCTTCTTTGCAAACAAAACTCAGATATTATTTTTTCGCTAAAAGATAAATAGCAAGTTTTTTATTTGAGTTTCCTGAAAAGTTTATTAATATCTAGTTTATCGCAATTTAAAAACAACATTCCGTTTTCAAACTGTTGTTACTTGACTCAAAACAATGTTATTAAAGATTTTTAATGTTTTAAGACATTTATTTGCATGTATTTTCCTGAGGTTTTTTAGATGTGAAATATTTATCAAAGGGGAGAATAAAGCATGAAATGAAACACCTTAACTCAATATACTTATATGTTATAAACAACTATTTTGAGAGAATGAGCTAGCATGTAGTGTAGTTCGAATATTTCTAAATATCCTAGAAAGCCCTTTTCTTTTTCGTAGAATTTCCTTATAAACACAATCCTTGAAACAGTAGACTCAACTGTTTTAAGCCTCTATTCTATAATAAACTCGTAAAAATGTATAAGAAAACGGTAAGAAATGAAAAATAGCATATTCGTTTATGGGGATTGTATAATGGAAATTTATAGTGAAATATAATAGGTTAAATTATTTATCAACGTATTCCTGAACGATCTTCAACAAAACACATACAGCTCAAACATTTATTAAACTATACGCAACAACAAACTTTTCAGGGAATTTCGATATCAAGTAAAAATAATGACAGAATACTTCATATTTTTTTTTATTTAAAACGATCAATAATTTAAGGGGGAATGAATATATATATATATTATTTTAATTATTAAACCTAATTTTTTGCATAGAATTTTCTTTGAATAAACGAATTTTATAATTGTGCGGAAAAATTTCTTTAATTCGCATTAAAAATTCTCGAGATATAGCGAAATACCTAAAATTTAAAATAAATATTACGGGGTTCAAACTTTGTAGCTCTCTCTTGACCAAACTATTGGGACCATATTTACCATATTGCTGCTACCCCCTATATTTTGGGGGTCAGAAATCTGAATCCGTAGAAAAAAAAGATATGTTTATTCAAAGAAAGTGCGTTTTTGTGTCTGATTCCGTAACTTACAATATCGTTTGCACTTATTAATTAACATATTTGAGGTCACCCCCTTGAGCCATTAAGATTCACTCCTAGAAATAAAAACTCAATAAATAGATCAAAAGTTATTCAGGGTAGTTCTTTTTTTGGCGCATTGTACAGAAGTTTATCGGGCTCATTTGTTCTATAAATATAGGATTTATACACATTCGATTGTTTATAAGATCGGAAATCTAAATTTACTGCCAATTCTTTACAATAGTCAAAGTTTTGAAAATCCCTCTCACCGATAAAATTTTAAAAAAATCAAAATTAACTTTTGATACTAAGCGTAATAAATATATTTTTATAAATCAATCTCAATTT
Organism: Parasteatoda tepidariorum; assembly: GCF_043381705.1. Taxonomy (NCBI): domain Eukaryota; kingdom Metazoa; phylum Arthropoda; class Arachnida; order Araneae; family Theridiidae; genus Parasteatoda; species Parasteatoda tepidariorum. Next base: position 12,238,972 of record NC_092208.1, read on the forward strand.
CAAAAAACTTTTTTTTGCACACTATTACTAACTCATGAAGCCTATGATCCTATGAAGGATTAAAACAATGATTTGAAACCTATATGAGGATAGTTTAGCTTAAAACTACAATTTTGGTAATTAAAGTCATTTAGCAAATAAATTTATAATGAAAGTAAATTTATAGGATCTGGTAAAAATTTAAGCTAAAAGTAAAGTTTTATAGACCTATCCTCAAAACACTCATTATGAGATCCAAACCTTGAAAATTAACAATAAAACTTAAAGGCTGGACACATTTTCGTCCCATATATGTCCAGCTTAAAATGCCCCAGTACTTAAAGTGTGGCAGTACTTTTTTTTAAAAAAAAATGAAAACATATATTTTCTGAACAAAAGATTTTTTGAATTCCAATTAATTTTAACTAATAACAGAGCTGGTATAAATCAGGGCTAAAGAGAATAGAAGGGCTAGTTCACTCCGCTCTTACAGCTGAAGCTACGATTTCCCTCCTCATGACGTCACTGTGTCCACAGATCTCGGAGATCGCAAAGATATAATGATATGCAAGCAAAGATGCAAATAGATGCAAGAATGCAAGCAAAGATATAATGATAACTTTGCATCTTTCTCTTTGTAAAAATAAGTTAGACTTTTTCTGGTTATTAGCTTTCAAACTTTACGTAATTAACACATTATTTACATTCATAAGCATAGTTCAAAAAAACTTTCTTGGTCATTATGTTAAAAAAAAATACCATCTTAAACTTATAAAAATGTTTCCTAGTTGGCGAAAATGACACTATAAATACTTTATTTTAAAAAGTTCAGTTTTAACCTTAATTATTAAGAAAAATGAAAGCATATCGGCACTTTTTTTATCTACATATTCTTTTATAACAATAAGTTGAGTTAAATTTAGAATCCCTGATTTTAAAATATGCCGTTAATAGCAATTTGTTCATGCTTAATCATTAGGAAACATCAACCTTAAACGCTAATTACTGAAACAAAATAATAATTTCGGTTCACAATGACATTAGAAATATTACAATTGTTTATAAATATTTAAAGTTACGATGATATAATTTATAGATATTTAAATTTAAGAGAATATAATTTTTTAAAAAAATCATAAATATTTAGAATAACTAAATTAAAAAATATGTTAGGAAATGAGGAGAATTCCAACTATATGCTATATATTTTATTTATACTTTTTATTTACATTTTAATTTTCTTTGACTTTATCCATGTTTTAATTTTTTTCACCTGCCTTTCTTTTTGAAGTAACGAGGTGGTTTCTATTTAGATAATGAATTTTTATAAAAGTTCTTAACGACAGAATAAACGTATTGCTGTTTTATATTAACTGTGTCATTTCGGACTCCATTCTTTACATAGTTGTCGGAAAATTATATTTTTTCCTTTTGTTTTTCTATCAAAATTTTTTCAAATTGCAATCGCGCAAACTGGCATTTCGATAATAGTTTTAAATTCTTGTAAATTCACTGCAAAAACTGAGGAAAGTCATTATAGAAAATAACAAATGTCTTAGAATATGTCACAAAAAGAAATGCTCCAATATTAGTTAGACCTAGATAGGCCGTGAAGTAAAAGTGCGAGCTTTGCGCCAAAATGACGTCACTAGAGAAAATCGGAGGATTGGCGCGGCGAGAGCTACTTCAAAGGAGTGAACCAGCCCTTCTATTCTCTTTAGCCCTGGGTATAAATTCGTAAATTTTTAAATATTTCTTCAATTAAATTTTAATTTTTGCCTATAATGTATAGTATATAATATTTCTAAAACTATAGATTAAGAGTAATGAATAAGGAACCTTCCAGCTAAATACCTCTAATTTTGAAAATATTAATCTATGTATTTTTTTTAAACTAACTAAACTTTCAATTCTCAGCTTTCAGGGAGGGATGCGATTGTTCATCATTCCCACCGCTTTGCGGCTCCCTCTTAACTTTCATACAGGAATTTTGAAAATATGGCAAAATACGTATTTTTAATATACTTTCACGAACTCAACGCTTCGACGCTCTTTATTGATCTACTCTTAACTCATGGCACTGCGTACTTTAAAGGCAACTCGAAAGGATTAAAAACAAATTTTATTTATAACTGTATGCGAATATTTTTGTTTCAATTCCATAAATTACTTATATATACGTACCAAAAAAAATTGCATTATAGAACTCAAAACTCAAACGCACCCAACTTACGACGTACCCAATTACCAACTTACGACGTACCAACAACGCTTCAACGTACCCAATTTAGTGAGACCATATTTTTCAGATATCAACTTAACCTTCCGATTTTGAGGAGAAAAACCCAAATCCATGAAAAAAATTAGAAAATAATATTTTTGTAAACGATTTTGTAATTAAATTTTTATTGGGTAATTACCAAATTATTAAGGGTGATTACTAAATAATTAATAAAATTATAAATTCATTTTTAATTGTGTCGACTAAACATTCATTGTAAAGTTTTCTTTTTAAAGTAACCTAATTTACTTTCTCTGTACTTGACAGTTGCTCCTGGTAATATATCAGTAACCATAATTGAATTTTAAAAAAAATATTTTTATTTAGTTAGTAGTTATCAATACGCTTCTTACAAAAGTTAAATTAATTTAAGACATTTATTTTCTTGGTTATATTTACCTTAAGATTCTTACAAAAATGTTGGATAAATTTAATTAATTGAATATAGAAGCTTTCAAGCGAAACTCGTATGTTTCAATTAAGTTTAATGAACTTATTTAATAAAGATTTTCCCTTTAATCCGTTACTAATGTGAGAAGAGTACCTTTGTAGGGAATTCTTCCCTTTTTACCTCTTACCTCGTAACTGTGAAATAAACGCCCTAACAACAACAAAGTATTTTCTTTACTCACGGGATGATAATTTAATTAAAGTTCCATCCAAACATTCGTATCTCGAGTAAACTTTCAGTGACATATTTTGCTTTCTTGAAAGAAAAGAACCCGAAAAAGAACCGAAACAATTGTTTGATTTCACTTTCAAGATGTTTCAAACGAGAAAATTGCTCGAGTTATACATTTTTGCAGTTAATCATGAACACATGGTAAATATAATCAAACACGCATCGTATTTTTGTTTTTGGAATGTAGAGCAATCATTAGAGGAAAAAAACTGAATAATTGTTTAAATTTGTTGACGCTATTTAAAAGATCTAGTCATCAAACTGAAGATTGACTACACTGCTCAAAACAATTAAAGGATATTGAAAGTCTTGTTTAAAATAACGGTATAAACAATTTTTTGTGTGCATAAAATGGAAGAAGATAGTCGCAAATGCAAATTTTTCTTATTTTTAAACTTCGCGGTATGCAAATTGGAAGCTTTCACGTCAATCATGAACGCATGGTAAATTGCATCGTATTTTTGTTTTCGAAATGTAGAGCAATCATCAAAATCAAATGTAGAGGCCTTTCATGTTATATCATTAAATTTAGTAAAACTATTTATCAGGCATTGGGTTATAACTCTAATAAGAAGAACATATTTTTTTCTGTTTATTTACAAATATTTTTCTGATGTGATTTGGATGTTCCATCTCTAAAAAAACGAGATACCATTTTGTTTTCGCTTGCATAAGAAAGAATATCAAACATTTTTCTTTTTTAAATTTAATAAGCTACAATAAAGAAGGAACGTTACAATGCTACACGCTACACTAAAAACGTCTTCAGAGGAACTGAATGACTATTGATATAGAAATCGCAGGTATTAGTCTCATACAACAACGCCTCCTATAGTTCGCTGCGATCGCGAATTCTCCAGGTGCAAGATCAACCCACAACCTCAATATCCTTTAATTGTTTTCAGCAGTGTGATTTCAGTATCTTTCGTCCCCGAATGATTATGCTATTTACGACACCGTAAAAATTTCCTGATCAAATTACGGCAAAAAATACCGGCACTCGGGATGCATGGCACTATTTACAGTAATATCCATGTTTACTGGAACATGTTACAGAACAAAAAATCTGAAATACTATACGTTTTAGATTAATAATTACCGTAAAACACTTAATCACTCTAATTAAATAAATATTTCTGCAAAAATTACGACACAATATTTTACTTTAAAAATGGGTTTTTAGGTGAAATGGATAGTATGGATGATACGCCTAAAATGCCGGTACTTATACCGTAATATGATCCGTAATTTTTTACGGTGTATGGCTAACTCACTATGATCGAATGTTGCTACAGTAGACACTTTTTCTGGTTAATTTATAATTTAATAAATATTTTTTTCTTAATTTCCTTCTTTTTTATTATTATTTAGGATTACAAAAACGCATTTCAAAAGCATAACCAGAAACAAAAAAATTAGAGTTACGGATAATTTTTTAAAAAAATACTGATTCTTCTACGTTATACTACGCCATCTAACTTTTATTAAGCTAACCTGAGCAAATAGTTATTCAAAAATATGATATGTAAAACTCGTTTTATGACATGGTATGTGAACCTAATGAAACTCGTTTTTGATTGAATAGAGCTCTAAACTAGCAATTATCACTATGGTAAAATTTTATATAATTGAAGAACAGAATCATCTGCGGTTTAATTTTCATTAATGGGCAATGCTTACTTTATGAATAAAAAAATTTTCACGCATGCCTAGCAAACGGTCTAATTAAAATTTTTGAATAATGTTTAAGACTAAATTTAAGACCTTAGCTTAAATGATTTTAGGATTATAAAAGAGAGCTCCACACAAACTCTTTCTTTTATAATTATAGTTATAAAAATGACCAATAAAAACACATCTGAAAAAAAACACTGATAATTTCTCTCGAAATAGTTAAAATGGTATGATTTTAAAAAAAGAACAGCAAATGATGAAAAGATAGTAAAAATAATACCTTTCTCAAAATTGTTTTTACAATTGACTTGCATGAATGCTTTATATTTTATAAAAAACTTATCTTCAAAAGTAATTATCATTAACTCTAACATCTAACAAACTTGTTTCTAATTTTATGTACTAGTTAAGGATGTTTTGCAACGCAACGAACGATAAAGGTCTAAGCTGAAAAGTAATTTGCATAAACAGTAAACTAGATTTGCAACTGTTTTTATTCTGTAGTTAATTTAGCCGAGTCTAATTAGTCGTTAAAATGTACTTTGCGTCTGCATTTTCTATTTTATAAGTAAGATATATTTGTTGAGTTTTATAATACAACTGTTTTATACACAATGAAATATTTAAATATTAAATTATTTATGCGGTAAAATAGCTTTGTGTAGAAATATTTATGTATTGAAATGTTTATACAGGGTGTTCTATAGTGAATGTCCTTAATGTCTATTTTTAAAATCCTTATAAAGATTGAGGGCTGGAAGATCACACATGAGGAGTCGCTAAAAAATATTTAAACGAGGAATAAACAATAATGCTATCGAAATCTGGCAAAGTACAATAGAGGAAAGCGAAACGTAATGAACATCAAAACAGGCCTATTTACGGGTTGAAACTTAAAATTTTTCTAATAAACGTCTTTTAACTCCTTCTTTCTTTGTGATTTGTTCGATTTCGATATTGTTTTTGTTATTACTCAGTGAACTATTAATTGGAGACACGCAATGATCTTCTTGTCTACATTTCTAAGAAAGATTCTAAATATACATATTAAGAGTGGTTTTTACGGAATATCCTGTATAATAAATTAATTATTTATTAAGAACTCAAACTATTTTTTTTAAAATTATTTTCAGAAATTGTGACATTGGAATCTTGTGATTAAATATTATAAAAACAAGTTTTGCACTCGTAATTAACAAAAAATCATTTTTGTAAAGATTTAAAAATCCAAAGATTCACTTATTTATCATTAAAAATTATTTGGTTAAAAAACAGCAATAAATAGCTCAAATAATTTTTTTTTCAAAAACTACTAAATATATCCTAGACCATTTGATAAGGAATAATGCTTGCAAATTATTTTTAATTCGCATTGCTCGTTAATTAAACAATTTTCCTACCCTACTCTAATGCAGAGTGAGGTCTAAATATACATATTAAGAGTAGTTTTTATGGAACATTCTGTATATTAAAATATTTATATATTAAGAGCTTAAATAAACTATTTCTTTAAAAATTATTTTCAGAAATTGAAACTGGAATAAAACATTATAAAAAAAAGTTTTGCACACGTAACTATAAAAAAAATGTTTTTATAAAAATTTAAAAATCCAAAGATTCATTTGTTTATCATTAAAAACTACTTAGTTAAAAAAACAACAATAAATAGCTCAAATCAAATTTTCGATGTATTTTTCAAAAACAAATAAATATATCCCAGACCATTTGATAAGGAATAATGTCTGCAAATGATTTTTAATTCGCATTACTCGATAATTAAACAATTTTCCTACCCTACTCTAATGCAGAGAGAGGTCTAAATATACATATTAAGAGTAGTTTTTATGAAACATTCTGTATATTGAAATATACAGAATTATACAGAATAATATTAAGAACTTAAATAAACTATTTCTCTAAAAATTATTTTCAGAAATTGAAATTGGAATAAAGCATTATAAAAACAAGTTTTGCACACGTAACTATAAAAAAAAACGTTTTTGTAAAGATTTAAAAATTCAAAGATTCATTTGTTTGTCATTAAAAACTATTTAGTTAAAAAACAACAATAAATAGCTCAAATCAAATTTTCGATTTTTTTTTCAAAAACAACTAAATATATCCTAGACCATTTTATAAGGAATAATGTTTTGAAATTATTTTTAATTCGCATTACTCGATAATTAAACAATTTTCCTACCCTACTCTAATGCAGAGAGAGGTCTAAATATACATATTAAGAGTAGTTTTTATGAAACATTCTGTATATTGAAATATACAGAATTATACAGAATAATATTAAGAACTTAAATAAACTATTTCTCTAAAAATTATTTTCAGAAATTGAAATTGGAATAAAGCATTATAAAAACAAGTTTTGCACACGTAACTATAAAAAAAAACGTTTTTGTAAAGATTTAAAAATCCAAAGATTCATTTGTTTGTCATTAAAAACTATTTAGTTAAAAAACAACAATAAATAGCTCAAATCAAATTTTCGATTTATTTTTCAAAACCAACTAAATATATCCTAGACTATTTGATAAGGAATAATGTCTGCAAATGATTTTTAATTCGCATTACTCGATAATTAAGCAATTTTCCAACCCAGCTCTAATGCAGACCTGTTATACAGTCGTCTTTAATGTATGCGACTCGATTGCTATCATTACAACGCCGTTCCAGAAAATGAAAATTAATGACCCGGAAAATGACAGAAAAGTCGGAGCTTATAAGTGTGAAACATTATGATTATTAAGTTTGACTTTATAAAAGATTTATCGATTCATAAAGCATAAACCTAAAGTTAACGCAATAAATCTGAATTATAACAGACGCGGGTCTTAACTATGCTCGAAATGAAGAATTAAGAAACTTTCATTAATGTATTTTAAAAATAGCATATATCTAGCATTAAAATCGTAAATAAATCAATATTTATTTTGAATTAGAAAATTTAATTAAATGCGTTTTTTCAAGCAAGACAGTGAAATAAATATGATCGCATTTTGCTATAAGTTGGACAATTTATACTTTTTAAACATTCTTAAATGTTTAAGAATAAGATTTAAATTAAGCAAAAAAGTAAAACGTTTTGCTTAATTTAAATCTTATTCTTTTCATATTTCAGAAAACATTTTAATGGGCATGACTTTCAAAATTTAATGGGATACCTGCAAGTGACGTAGTGTGGGTATCTGGATCCTGATTGGTTGTTGAAACGTAGCATTTGCTTACGTTAGCAACAGTTCTTTCCATTCTATTTCGAATAAGCCAATCTCGTCAAGTATTTTTTAGCATTCTTAAATGTTTAATAAGGATATCAAAGATTGAAAAATCAAAATTTGCTTTTAAAAAAACTTGAAAAGTAAAAAGTTTTGCTTAATTTAAATCTTATTCCTTTCATATTTCAAGAAAATTTTTAATGGGCATGGCTTTCAAAATTCAATGGGATACCTGCAAGTGACGTAGTGTGGGTATCTCGATCCTGATTGGTTGTTGAAAAGTAGCATTTGCTTATGTTAGCAACTGTTCCTTCCATTTTATTTCGAATAAGCCAATCTCGTCAAGTATGTTTTAGCATTCTTAAATGTTTAATAAGGATATCAAAGATTGATAAATCAAAATTCACTTTTAAAAAAACTTGAAAAGTGAAACGTTTTGCTTAATTTAAATCTTATTCTTTTCATATTTCAGAAAACATTTCAATGGGCATGACTTTCAAAATTTAATGGGATGCCTGCAAGTGACGTAGTGTGGGTATCTCGATCCTGATTGGTTGTTGAAAAGTATCATTTGCTTACGTTAGCAACTGTTCCTTCCATTCTATTTCGAATAAGCCAAGCTCGTCACATATCAGTTCTTTTAAGGGACACATTCTAAATTCTTTTTCAAATATATCAATTCTTTCACTATATATTTACACAGAAACTTAACACAAGGACGGGCACGAAACCACGCGGAACATAAACAAACTAATTATGCATCGAAGTTGCCAGGTACACAAAACAAAAATATATCACGGTTACAATAAAATACCTAAACAAATAACAAATATAAGTTAAGTAAAATAAGTAGACGAGAAAGAATTATATTTCATCTAATTCGATGTGCGATACGGCTCTGTATTTGATTAACTTTACATTAATTAACATTCTAACTCGTGTAGAGAAACTTAGCTCAACTTTAATACGCCATTTTGCTGATAAAGATTGGCTGGCGCTGACGTCATAGGTCACATGTGTAGATATGGGAGATCTTCTACTTGAAGTGCCAGTACCCAATTGGAAACTGGACTAGACTTTATCTGGTCGGTTATAGTGTTTGGAATATTTTCCAGGGTCCCAAAACTAAGCCTATCTCGAAAAGAGGAAAGAGTCACCAAGACAAGTCACGAGAGTAAGGAAGTTGAGAAACCACAGAATTGTGTTTACTGATCAAGACATATTTATTGATATTTCTGTGTGGTAAAGGGCATTGCTTTGGTGTAAATTGCAAATTTCTTGATGTTTGATCTTTGCTGGCATGAAATTTTTTCTCAAAGTCTTTCACTAAATGTAAGCGATGATTGACTGTGAAGCATATAGGCGCATGAACTCTTTTTTATTTTTTATTTTATGACCGCCGTTGAACAGTCGACCCAATTTTTGGCTTTACGACCACTAATGCTCAACGCCGTAGCCTTGTAATTTTGAACCAATCCAGAAGACAAGGAAACTCCTTGTTCAGTACCCCCAGAGGTATTGATTTGTTATGGGAACATGGAGGAATTTGAGAATCGACAGATTTAACGTGCATCAGTCACCATTTACTACACGGGTAGTCTGCGACCGGCAGGGACCGAACCCACGAACTCTTGGATAGGCCCAGCAACCCACCGACCAGGCTATCCCGGCCTAGTTGCGACAATTTATCGGAATTATTGTTGCAAAGCACCTGTAGACCTGCTACAAGGGGAGTATTATTAGTATATAGTTGATTATGGCAGTAAATTGAAATCATTTGTCATAATTGGATGTTAATCTGACAAACCACCGTTACTTTGGTTAGATAATGGGTTTGGTGTTTACGAATATCTTCTAGTGGATGCCAAATCACCCCAACTGAAATATTTGGGAAGGTGTCTGTTTATTTCCACCTGAAATTACCGCTCTAAAATTAATGGCTGTTATGAAATTTTGTAGTGTAGTTTCTCTCAGTAGATAGTGCCATCTGTCGTCAAATTTAAAAACTAACTTAGCTTGAGGAGAATAAATATCTAGTGTTCTAAGCAAACCGTTTGTTATCGTATCCTTCCATTTTTTTGTAATATATATTTTTTAAATCGTTGTCTTTCTTTGTAAAACTTGTAATTGAATATTTAAAATTTCCTATAAAAAAGCCTCCTGAAATAAATGATGATGAATAAAGTTTGAATTCATTTATTTTGCCGTCCTTATTCTTTTAACACATCTTATTGGTGAAGTGTTATAAAAAAAATTGCATTTTAAAGATATTTTGCAATTTTGTATATACAGTTAAACCTCACTAACGCGCAACCGCTTACCATGAAATATCGCTTTGCATGAAACACATGTTTGGTCCTGTTGAGGAAAAACTGCAATAGCATTTATTTGGAATAGCTTTCTTCTACGTCAGCATGCTATCAGAATGTTCTGATTGGACGTTGAGTTTGAGCCCAAGAAGGCTATAAATAGAAGTAACTCTGTTTCTCTGATGTTCTTTTATATTTCTCCTGTCCCAGAGTGTGTAACTCTCCAACTGTGTAACTCTCTGTGTAATGTTCTAATAAACATGTCATTCTTCGATCCTCTGATCTCTGAGTTTCATTACAATAACAGTTCCCGTGAGTCATCAATGAATTATTATTGTATTTTACATGTTTAACGGGAAATTTTCAAGCTGATTATCGCTTAACATGAAAGGAAACTGGATACAGCATTGATAATAAATAATTAGTTATGGTAGTATAGTATGTTATAATACAATACCTGGCCGAGTTGTTGTAATGAATGATGAATAAAATCCCAATTATTTATTTTGAGGAATGCTATTTCTATTTTCTTCCTTCGTTAGAAGTAGCAGAAGGGCAAATAAATAAAATAGCTAAAATAAAACAGTTTAATAAAGTAGTTAAAACTTTAAAGCTTATTTTAATTTGTTTGGTTCATAACAGAATTCAGGGTGCGTAGCGTTTTTAAAAAGTGCTTAAGGGTGCTTATTTTTGATTTACATTTTTAAAAGCCCTTAAAGGTGCTTTTTGTAAGTAAAAAGTGCTTAATTTTTCTATCTTTTAAAAAGAGATTTTTTTCCTTGCCGTGTCGATTGTCGTTCTAAATTACAAAAAAATGCATGATTTTCACAATTTTCTCCGCAATATTTATCAGAAACTAGTTATTTTGTCATGACTACGTGAAGTTTGTGAAAATGTTTTTGAATTTTATTGATTTTATGTTCATAAATTAAGAACTTTAAGGGATAGGGAAAAAAAATTTTATTGCGGCACAGATCCTAATTATGATTCATTTATTTTTTTGGAAAGTGATTAAAAATATTCTTTGAGTGCTTAAAAAGTACTTAAAAGGTGATTATTTTTTGTTGAAAAATCTGTCTACGTACCCTGAAATTGTTTGCATACATTAATGTAGTACATAACATGTATTAATAGTACGAAATAAATTGTTTTCATGATGTATCAGATAAAACAAAACTCGGTTAGCATGAAATAATTATGATAGTCCCGCCTATTTCGCATTAACGAGGTTTGACTGTATTTGTATAATTTTCTCTTCATAAATTGATGCTTTTCTCTTATTAACGAAATGTTGCTAGAAAACGCCAGGTATCTAGCAACTTAGAAAATTTATGTTTTAATCGTATAAAATCATTTATAAGCGTTACATTTTGCAAATTATCCTCGGAATTAGTTCATTCGTAATTGTCTCGATACTCAAATACTCCATACTCGATACTGCAGAAAATTGAAAGTAGTCGGCAATATAAAAGTATTGAAGACAAAAAGCAGTCCAGCCGAATACTTTTTGTTCTTTGAAGTCAATGAGTTTAAAACTTCGTAACAAATTTTTCATTCTGTTAGTTTTCGTGGAATAGATCTAAGTCCAACGGTCTAGAAATAACTGCATGTTTCAAGCAATTACCTATGAAGTAAAAACAAACCAAGTAAACAAAATTAAGCCTAGCTATTAGGCTATTAAACAAAGGTCTAGATAATGAAAATTCCTTACAGCAGTTTTGCTCGATGAAAAGGAAAAGCTGGCCATACGAAAAGGCGTTATAGCTTTCAAATAAAATTACTGTAACTATATACTTACACTGGGATAGGCTGATCTGAAATAAACCATTACAAGTTTCCAAGTCTTTGATCAAGAAATGGGCTGGAAATGTTACCTTTTGCAATCTTTTTCTATTGATTATAACATTTGGATAAAAAAATATATAAAAACATTCCGTAATATAACAGAGGCTATAACTATTTGAATTATATTTCTATTGGTGGGCTCTACCCCCTGTTCGCTCAGGCTCTCCTGCCCCCGAAAATTGCTATGCAATCTTATATAGTTTGCTCTGCAAACCATGCTCACTTCGCTCGCTACTAAGTTAAATCCATTTGAAATGTGCTCGAGTGTTAAATTTTAAGAACTTAAATCAATTATTCTAATTTTAAAAACTAATTCCTGTTTAAAATGTTAAAATATTTAGTCAATAATAAGTAATTGAAAGAAATTTTTTCTATTGAAATGACATATAATAGAAAAAACAGAACCCAAAAACATGCGACAGAAATTCAATCGTTATTCTTTTAAAAAGCAATCGTTATTCTTTTAAAAACAATCGTTATTCTTTTAAAAGGCAACATGATGGCTGCACTTCTCCTTCGCATTATTTCAATGTAACGTTTTTCATCATCACCTGCCCAATCATTTGTCATCACCACTTTTGTTTTGCTCTTCGAAATTGTTTTTTTTTTTTTTTTATGAATAAACATAAAAAGCGTAACAGCGCGACTAATTTTTCAATGAATAATAATAACTGAATAAATGCATAAAATTAATTATTATTATTGAATCTGCATGAATATAATTAAAATATACTATGCAACACCCCCCCCCCTTGATATTCCTAAATATCCTTGAAACATAAATTCCTAAATAAGCTTTTCCTAAACTTTCAATTTTTCCTAACATATGGCTCGGTTTGTTTCAGCTTTTCGTTGTCCACGAGAGAAAAAGAGAATTCTTTCAGAAATTCGCAAATCTGTATGTTTACGCTTTCCTGTTTATGAGAGCTCACACGCTTGATATTTCAATTATTTGTTGCTAACGCAAATAAGAAAAGAGGATTCTTATTACTATTATTATTATATTTTCTTCTGCTCTTTTTAAATTCCATATCTGCTATTTTTTTTATCAATTTTATACGTTAGAAGAATTTTTTCGCTCATTGGAAACCACTGAAAAGCATTTATCAAGAGTCTCATGTAAAATACAGGGAATAAAAATCGAACATTTTCTGAAAAAATGCATGCTACTATTCACAGTAGTTTGTATTTGTTCACTCGGTAGTTTGAATGACATAAAGCAAGAAAAATTTTCCCAAAGTTGGCAGGTTTTAACTTGAATTAGCTAAATTTGTGCTGAATCTTTGTAATTTTGCTTCATTCTAAGTTAAAATGATGTTAATTACTTCCCAAAATTTAGACATTAAGGCTTATCTGACTCTCAAGCCACCGGAAATATTATTTTAGAGGAGAAACTGAAGCTCTGAAATGTCACGATCCTTTACACTGTAAAACATTCCGGATCAAATTGTGCAAAAAATTGCTAGCACACTGAGCGCAGCATTCATACTATTCATTTTCTCATAAAATGCATTTTTCCCAGAAATTTTATGCTAATATTTTTACCGTAATATTTATTTAATTACATTGATTCAGTAATTTTACAGTAAATATTATTATAAAAACAATTACCCGTCGGACTTTTTCTTCCTTAAAATTTTATGGTAAAAATGTATTTTACGATTCGGGTTGGATTTGATTTGAAATTTTTTTACAGTGCGCAGCTGGTAAAATTTTGAACATCCCACCAACCTTTCCACCAATACAAAAAGACTTAAAAAAATCAAATTAATTTTAAAAAATTTATTTTTATAAAACAATTGATTTTAACACAGAATTTATTTTCATAAAACAATTGATTTTAACACAGAATTTATTTTTATAAAACAATTAATATTAAAGCAATTTATTTTTTTAAAACCATCTCAATCCCAAAAACATTTTAACTTAACATTTAACACTTTAACTTATCCCACCAACCTTTCCACCAATACAATAAGGCTTAAAAAATTAAATTAATATTAAATTAATTCATTTTTATAACACAATTAATTTTAAAGGAATTTATTTTTATCAAACAATTGATTTTAACACGGAATTTATTTTTATAAAACCATCTCAATCCCAAAAACATTTTGACTTAATATTTAACATTTTAACTTATCCCACCAACCTTTCCACCAATACAATAAGGCTTATAAAAAATCAAATTAATTTTAAAGGAATTCATTTTTATGAAACAATTGATTTTAAAGGAACTTATTATGATAAAACAACCTCAATCCCAAAAACATTTATACTTAACGTTGCTAAAAATATCCCTATAATTGTTGATTTTTTAAAATTGCATTTGAAATCTAGTAGGTATAAAAAACTGAAAAACATTTTACCAAAAAAAAAGAAACAAAGTTAGAGTAATCAAGCTTTCTTTGAAATTCAAGACCACAGTTAATGCATATTTTGATTATTTTATCTTATAAATTGTTTACAAAATTTATTTTATTATGATCTGATGTATATTTATTCCCTATTCTAGAAAATAAAACTATAATGCTGAATAGGTTTATCTCTTTCAATATCCCTTTATAACAATTCACTCTTACAAGTTCTTTCATGTTCCTAGATGTAGCAATATAAATATGAGTATTTCTATGCGGGGCATAAACCATTTATTTCGCAATAACATACATTAAGGTACCTTATTCATAAGGTTAAAAAAAGAAGATCATAAGCGATCGCGGTATGCATTCTGATGGAAACTGATGCAGCATATCATTGAAGGAAAATTAACTTGAAACGAGCCAAAGGGTGATATATAATAGATTTCATTTTTATTGAATAAAGGAAATAATAGTTGATATTGTATTCCTACTTGTTGTGCATTTCTTATACTTCTCTATTTCAATGTTTTAAAAATTATTAAAGGGATCAAAACTTTTTAAAATTTAAGCAACAAAATAATAATCATTATTAGAAGAATTGAAGGATTGTTTTGAAAGATTAAAATCCATAAGAAGCTAATTTTATTAAATTACTTTTTAAAACTTATTATTATTAAATTAATTATTTTGTGTTATTTTTACTGTGAATAACCGAAATTGGTAGTTGTTGACTTCCACCGGTAAATGTTGACAATCACATCGTCGCTTTGGTTAATGTCCGAAATATATACAAAGTCTAGTTAAGCGCCACTGCCCGATATGTCCCACATTAATGTTTTTTTAAGGTTCTGCCACAGCCCGGTATGCCCTACATCAATGTTTTTTAAGGTTCTGCCACTGCCCGGTATGCCCTACATCAATGTTTTTTTAAGGTTCTGCCACTGCCCGGTATACATTTGCCCGGTACTCCGAACACTGATGTTTCTCCTAATCTATCATTAGCATATATTGAAATATCGAATAAATATAATATTATCAACAAATAAATCAATATCTAACTGGATATAACAAATATTTCAGATATTCAACAAAGCGACTATGTGATTGTTGACTTTCACCGGTGAAAGTCGACATTCTCTTGATTTCGGTCAATTACGGTAACAGTGTGATTTCTTATTTTTACCATACCAAGTCAATGAAAAATATGAAAGCTTTCAAATATCTTAATAAAAACTTTTAAATAAAAAGGAGTCTAATAAATTCGTCTTGCTACAATGTTAAAGCAAATGTCTTTTTTCAAGAATTTCTAATCTTAAAGATACCAGGTCAATGAAAAAATTTGAAAGCTTTCTTGTCTTTGTCTTAAAGAAAACTTTTAAATAGGAAAGATTCTAAGCAATTCGTTTTATTGCAATGTTAAAGCAAACATGAATGACTTTTTTGATGGATTTTTTATTGTATCGATATCAGGTCAACATTATAAAAGTGAAAACTTTCAAGCGTCTTATAAAGAAAACTCTTAAAAGAGTTTAATCAATTTGTTTTATTACAATGTTAAAGCAAATGTCTTTTTTGATGGATTTCTTATTTCAAAGATATCAGGTTGATGAAAAAATAGGAAAGCTTCGAAATGCTTGAATAAATATATTTCAAATGAAAAGAAATTCTAATCAATTCGTAAGGCTCTTAAAAGTTAAGTAGTTTAGTTTCATCAGCCCCTTCAGCTTTGGTAAAATATTTTGTTTAACCTCTTTAGATTTGACTGTTGAATTCTCTCAGTCCTTTCAGTTTTGATAGTTCGAGATTCTAATCCCCTTAAACTTTCTTGGATCAATTTGTTTTTCATTTTCAGATTTGATAGATGAATTTTCTTATCCCTCTAAGTTCTTATCCTCTAAGTTATCCCTTTTATTAATATACATTAAATAAATTGTTAATTATACATTAAATAACTTCATTAATTAGGAGAATCTCTACCCATTACCAAAAAAAATTGCAAACCCTGTTTTATTCTTTTTGCAAGCTTCGTTTGCATGATTAAATTGATGAATAGAAAAAATTTCCAGAAATCAATACACACAAAGAAGTTTCAAATGCTTCAGTCACTTGAATCCAAAGAATGAAAATTCACGTCTGAATATTAAACGGGGGGGACCTTGCTCGTACACCCAACAAATAAAAAAAAATTATTATAATGATTTTTTTAATAACAAGAAATAGGGAGGGATCATTTTTTCCCCATCTCGTGATATTTCATTAAAAATTGCACAAAAAAAATTCTTTCTAAAATATATTTTTCATGAAAGTTTCAATAATCTCAAAAGAAATGCCATTGTGTACACCATCCTTCAATTTCAATTCAGTTTCACACAAAAGGGGGGGAGTCTCATGCAATCTTTACAAATCTGTATCGGATCGCAAGTTAATACAAACGCCAGCTGGATTCAATTAATTTCGAATTTGAAGAGATCAATCTTCGAAAAGACAGAACAATATCGATTCCGCTAAAGGTTCCGAAATTTACTCCATTTACTGCAATTTACTCTTCAGTAGGAAATCGTTGGAAGGAACTATTGATTCTTTTAATTTCATCTTTTCAAAAGTTTCAAATGTTGCCTTTTGTCTGATAGTCATTTGGAAATTCGTTAATATTATACGCTCGGGAAACTTTTGAGGTCTCTAATTATCTTTGACCTCTTCTTACATGAGAGTAAGAAAAGTTTACGTTTAGAATCAGGAAATTTAATTAAGCTACCTTAACACTAGCATAGTCATAGCTCTAAGTTATACTCTTACAATATCGTTTAAATTAAAATTAAGATGTTTTTTGTTTTTAACCGTTAATCTTGCATTATTGAAAAATAAAACATATTATTTATGAATATTAATATTCATTTTTTTTTGACATTTTCTTTTTTTTTAATTACTATTTACAAGAAACGATTATTAGACTATTATAGATTTTTCTTATAAATTTTAATAATTTATTAAGATTAATATAAATTATTATTTAAAGATTATTTAATTATTATGTATAAACAGGAAATATTTCTATTACCTGGGATCATATAACTCATAATAGTAGCCCATAGCTCATAATTGTAGCCATTTTTATTATAAATTTTAATAATTTATAAATATTATTATAAATTATTATATTTCATTAGAACCAACCAATCACTAACCAACCAACCATAAATTATTATTTAGAAATTATTTAATTGTTATTTACAGACAGGAAATATTTCAATCACCTGGGATCACACAGCTCGTAATAATAACCCATGGCTAATAATTGTAACCATTTTTATTATAAATTTTAATAATTTATAAAGATTAATATAAATTATTATTTAAAGATTATTTAATTATTATTTATAGACAGGAAATATTTCGGTTACCTGGGATCATATAGTTCATAATATTAATCATTTTTACCATAAATTTTAATAATTTATAAAGATTATTACAAATTATTATTTAAAGATTATTTAATTATTATTTATAGACCAGAAATATTTCGATTACATGGGATCGTATAACTCATAATGTTAACCAGAAAGTGCAATTCATCTAACATACAGATAAATGAACAATTTACATGAAAAGGAAATGTATGCTTTAAAGACAGAAGCGGACCAGTCGATTAGTTGTGAGGGGAGTTAGCCAGAAGTCTTATAAAATCCATGATACCGCCAAGCCGGCTAGGTGGCCGAGCGGTCAGCGCGCCTGACTGTGAAGCCAATGGTTGCGGGTTCAAATCCCGCTCAGGGCATGGATGTTTCTCTCTGTGTGTGTTCTCTATTGTGTGATGTGTGAATGTGGCCCACCCTATAAACGGGTATGTGGCAGTGTGGCGTGGGTAATGTTGCTCGCCTCCGTGACTTAGGTTCACTGGGTAACGTTAAATGAGTAACAACTCCGGCATCTTCCTAGGCCAAGAACAAAAGTTCACTGCCTGCCGTTAAAAAAAAAAAAAAAAAAAAGATACCGCCAAGCTCCGTTCTTTATCTTTTCACCTCTAATCAATTGAGGTTTTTCGATTCGTCTTTGATTCGCCGATTCATCGCTCAGGCTATCAGTACTATCAGGGTGTTTACATAAAGGAAATTTACAGTATATATATATATATACATATATATATATATNATATATATATATACCTCATTTGAGCCAAATTTATTTCAATGGAACTTTTTTTTTTAGATCTGCAAAGAGCCAGTAGTCTCTAGGGGAAAAATCAGGAGAGTGTGGTGGGTGGGGAAGTAATTCAAAGCCTAATTCATTCAATTTAACCATCGTTTTCACTGACTTGTAACAAGAGGCATTGTCTTAGTGGAACAGAACTTTTTTCTACGCATATTCGATTTCCTCGTTCAGTTGATCTAATAATGCCATGTAATATTCACTATTGGATTATATCTTTTTTTCCCGGATTTTTATTAATTTCTTTCCTCTCTTTTTTCATTATTCTGTAATTTTTTCCATGTTTTCTCTACATTTTGAAAACATATATATAAATATATGTATGCAACATAAAAAGCTTCAATTAATCTTTTTTCGTTATTCTTTTCAGTAAATCCTCTTCTTAATTTATTATTCTAATTGAAGCACTTTCTTACACTTTCAAATTCACATCCTGTCCTTAAATCTATTTTTGGCTCAAGTAAAAGTAAAGACTTTTTTCCCTTTGCTCTTTGTGGGAATCGCGCGACCTATTTGATAAACCAATCACAATTACTAAAATTTCCCTCTTTCCCTAAATTGAAACATTTTACGGATTTACTTTGCAAGATTTTCCCGAACAAGATCATAATAAGGAACACAACATTTCGTGACCACCTTTTATAGCTGATCTCTGTCTAATAATTTAATAAATAAATTTTATACCCCCCTTCCCTGCCTAAGACCTGTTTTAATCCTTCCATTCGGCAACGACGTTATATATATATATATATATATATATATATCATTAGATTTTAATAGGATAATCGAATCAACCTCCAACCTCATATAGGCGATAAAAATTTTAATATGTCTTATAATTATTAAAAGTCCACATAGATTTTTAAAGGAATCCTAAAAACTTAGAAAAGAAAAAAAAGTACAGTCAAACGATCGTAAACCTTAACTGATTTTCTAAATAATCAAGAAAAGGAAGTAGACTAATCTACAGCCGTCTAAAAAAAGACATTAAATTTATGTCTAGGAAGGCATCAAAAAACCATTGACGTGGATTAGAAGGGGGGAGGGGGAATGCGTGAAGTGGAAATGAGTTGGATTCCAAATATCTGAAAAGTGGAAAACTGCGAAAACATGAATCGAATAGTTATACAAAAACGAAATAGGATTTTTTTTTTCAATGGCTTAGGTATTACATTTTGGAGATTTCTAAGTGCTATTGCGATTGATTAGCCCCCTTTTTTTCAAGAATATCCCATTTAGTTTTAATCTTATACATTTTTCTTGAAATTTTCTTGAATTTAATTCATTATTTTAACGGAAGCGTACATTTTTCTTTTCATTAATCCTAATGTAATTTCAATTAAACAGCTATTTTTTTTATTTTAATTATTATTTTATTTTTAACGTTTTGTTGCAAAATTAGCTCCATCTGCTTTACTTCGAAAGTAACTTTTTTAAGTTTACTTTTTAATTTATATGTAAAGAAAACTAAATAAAATAGTGTCATTCTTTGATTTTATTTAATAATTTTATGCAAAAAGTCCTCTTAGAATTTTTTTTTATTTATGTATTTTTTCTATTTTAGAAACAGAGCAAAATTTTTAAAAAAAATTACATAATTTGTTTAGTTTTTTTTTTCTTTTATGGAAAATTCAAATATTACATAATCATCCGATGTAGGACGGGTTGTCATATGCTTATTTTATCTGTAATCCAGAAAGTATGACAAATCTCTAGCAAATGAAGTCATAAATGTGACTATAACTTAAATGCCTACCTCTTTGATAGTTTTAACAAATCTGACTCAAATTTGAACTAGTCAAATCATCTAAGAATAAAAAAAATGTACTTTTCTAACTTCATATTGAAGTCCTTGAAATAGTGATTCGATTAAATAGTTATGTTCATTAGTCATAACATAATGTTCAATAGAACCGGAAATTGTAAAGAAATTTACGAAAATTATAATGCTTACTTCGGCAAATCCATATGAGCTATCAGTCAAGTTGAAAGGCTACCTCATTTTGGGAAATAGTCGGGGTTGCGGATATTATCTATAATATCTCAGATATCGTCATTTTTGTTACATCAGTAACCCTTGGCAACATGCCATCTCTAAGAACGGAGTTGAGTCTTAAACTCGGCAACCCTTACATCGTATTTGCCTCCTTAGCTAAGTTCAAAGGGTAATTATTTAGTGACGTTGTCTTGGCAAAGGGTAAGTGGTACATAGTTTTAGGATTGCTATTGCAGTTTTATTCGACAGCCAAACCGAAGCAATATCCGTATTTGCCTCCTTATAGCTAAACCCAAAGGATAATTATTTAGTGACGCTGTTGTGGCAAAGGGTAAGTTGTACCAAACCGAAGCAATATCCGTATTTGCCTCCTTATAGCTAAACCCAAGGGATAATTATTTAGCGACGCTGTTGTGGCAAAGGTAAGTTATACCTAGTTTTAAGTTTAACTCGACCGCCCAACCAAAGCAATATCCGTATTTGCCTCCTTAGCTAAACCCAAAGGATAATTATTTAGTGACGCTGTTGTGGCAAAGAGTAAGTAGTATCTAGTTTTAAGTCCCGCAGTGGACTGATCGTTAAGACACGGTTCCCAGCAGATCACCGAAGTCAAGCATCACTGGCTGCGGTCAGTGTGCGGGTGGGTGACCACTTGGATCTGTCTGCGTAGGGACCGAGGGTGGGCGGTATTGGTCCTCGTTTGTTCTACCGTAAAGTGCTCGACTTCGCGTGCAGGTCGTCGGGCTACCGAAGCAGGGGTGTCATCCCCTCTGCGAAGGATCAAAATTGTGATGGCATGTCTTCGGATCATCCTCAGGGATGTTTCCCAGACCGTCGCCAATAGCCCATTGCGCAGCTCTAGTGCGACGTAAATGAACGAAGCAAACAAACAAACCTAGTTTTAAGTTTAACTCGACCGTCAAACCGAAGCAATATACATATTTGCCTCCTTAGCTGAACCCAAGAAGTAATTATTTAGTGACGCTGTTGTGGCAAAGGTAAGTTGTACCTAGTTTTAAGTTTAACTCGACCGCCAAACCGAAAAAATATCCATATTTGCTTCCTAAGCTAAACCCAAGAAGTAATTATTTAGTGACGCTGTTGTGGCAAAGGATAAGTAGTACCTAGTTTTAAGTTTAACTCAACCGCCAAACCAAAACAATATCCATATTTCCCTCCTTAGCTAAACCCAAAGGGTAATTATTTAGTGACGCTGTTGTAGCAAAGGATAAGTTGTACCTAGTTTTAAGTTTAACTCGACCGCCAAACCGAAAAAATATCCATATTTGCTTCCTAAGCTAAACCCAAGAAGTAATTATTTAGTGACGCTGTTGTGGCAAAGGATAAGTAGTACCTAGTTTTAAGTTTAACTCAACCGCCAAACCAAAACAATATCCATATTTCCCTCCTTAGCTAAACCCAAAGGGTAATTATTTAGTGACGCTGTTGTAGCAAAGGATAAGTTGTACCTAGTTTTAAGTTTAACTCGACCGCCAAACCGAAAAAATATCCATATTTGCTTCCTAAGCTAAACCCAAGAAGTAATTATTTAGTGACGCTGTTGTGGCAAAGGATAAGTAGTACCTAGTTTTAAGTTTAACTCAACCGCCAAACCAAAACAATATCCATATTTCCCTCCTTAGCTAAACCCAAAGGGTAATTATTTAGTGACGCTGTTGTAGCAAAGGATAAGTTGTACCTAGTTTTAAGTTTAACTCGACCGCCAAACCGAAAAAATATCCATATTTGCTTCCTAAGCTAAACCCAAGAAGTAATTATTTAGTGACGCTGTTGTGGCAAAGGATAAGTAGTACCTAGTTTTAAGTTTAACTCAACCGCCAAACCAAAACAATATCCATATTTCCCTCCTTAGCTAAACCCAAAGGGTAATTATTTAGTGACGCTGTTGTAGCAAAGGATAAGTTGTACCTAGTTTTAAGTTTAACTCGACCGCCAAACCGAAAAAATATCCATATTTGCTTCCTAAGCTAAACCCAAGAAGTAATTATTTAGTGACGCTGTTGTGGCAAAGGATAAGTAGTACCTAGTTTTAAGTTTAACTCAACCGCCAAACCAAAACAATATCCATATTTCCCTCCTTAGCTAAACCCAAAGGGTAATTATTTAGTGACGCTGTTGTAGCAAAGGATAAGTTGTACCTAGTTTTAAGTTTAACTCGACCGCCAAACCGAAAAAATATCCATATTTGCTTCCTAAGCTAAACCCAAGAAGTAATTATTTAGTGACGCTGTTGTGGCAAAGGATAAGTAGTACCTAGTTTTAAGTTTAACTCAACCGCCAAACCAAAACAATATCCATATTTCCCTCCTTAGCTAAACCCAAAGGGTAATTATTTAGTGACGCTGTTGTAGCAAAGGATAAGTTGTACCTAGTTTTAAGTTTAACTCGACCGCCAAACCGAAAAAATATCCATATTTGCTTCCTAAGCTAAACCCAAGAAGTAATTATTTAGTGACGCTGTTGTGGCAAAGGATAAGTAGTACCTAGTTTTAAGTTTAACTCAACCGCCAAACCAAAACAATATCCATATTTCCCTCCTTAGCTAAACCCAAAGGGTAATTATTTAGTGACGCTGTTGTAGCAAAGGATAAGTTGTACCTAGTTTTAAGTTTAACTCGACCGCCAAACCGAAAAAATATCCATATTTGCTTCCTAAGCTAAACCCAAGAAGTAATTATTTAGTGACGCTGTTGTGGCAAAGGATAAGTAGTACCTAGTTTTAAGTTTAACTCAACCGCCAAACCAAAACAATATCCATATTTCCCTCCTTAGCTAAACCCAAAGGGTAATTATTTAGTGACGCTGTTGTAGCAAAGGATAAGTTGTACCTAGTTTTAAGTTTAACTCGACCGCCAAACCGAAAAAATATCCATATTTGCTTCCTAAGCTAAACCCAAGAAGTAATTATTTAGTGACGCTGTTGTGGCAAAGGATAAGTAGTACCTAGTTTTAAGTTTAACTCAACCGCCAAACCAAAACAATATCCATATTTCCCTCCTTAGCTAAACCCAAAGGGTAATTATTTAGTGACGCTGTTGTAGCAAAGGATAAGTTGTACCTAGTTTTAAGTTTAACTCGACCGCCAAACCGAAAAAATATCCATATTTGCTTCCTAAGCTAAACCCAAGAAGTAATTATTTAGTGACGCTGTTGTGGCAAAGGATAAGTAGTACCTAGTTTTAAGTTTAACTCAACCGCCAAACCAAAACAATATCCATATTTCCCTCCTTAGCTAAACCCAAAGGGTAATTATTTAGTGACGCTGTTGTAGCAAAGGATAAGTTGTACCTAGTTTTAAGTTTAACTCGACCGCCAAACCGAAAAAATATCCATATTTGCTTCCTAAGCTAAACCCAAGAAGTAATTATTTAGTGACGCTGTTGTGGCAAAGGATAAGTAGTACCTAGTTTTAAGTTTAACTCAACCGCCAAACCAAAACAATATCCATATTTCCCTCCTTAGCTAAACCCAAAGGGTAATTATTTAGTGACGCTGTTGTAGCAAAGGATAAGTTGTACCTAGTTTTAAGTTTAACTCGACCGCCAAACCGAAAAAATATCCATATTTGCTTCCTAAGCTAAACCCAAGAAGTAATTATTTAGTGACGCTGTTGTGGCAAAGGATAAGTAGTACCTAGTTTTAAGTTTAACTCAACCGCCAAACCAAAACAATATCCATATTTCCCTCCTTAGCTAAACCCAAAGGGTAATTATTTAGTGACGCTGTTGTAGCAAAGGATAAGTTGTACCTAGTTTTAAGTTTAACTCGACCGCCAAACCGAAAAAATATCCATATTTGCTTCCTAAGCTAAACCCAAGAAGTAATTATTTAGTGACGCTGTTGTGGCAAAGGATAAGTAGTACCTAGTTTTAAGTTTAACTCAACCGCCAAACCAAAACAATATCCATATTTCCCTCCTTAGCTAAACCCAAAGGGTAATTATTTAGTGACGCTGTTGTAGCAAAGGATAAGTTGTACCTAGTTTTAAGTTTAACTCGACCGCCAAACCGAAAAAATATCCATATTTGCTTCCTAAGCTAAACCCAAGAAGTAATTATTTAGTGACGCTGTTGTGGCAAAGGATAAGTAGTACCTAGTTTTAAGTTTAACTCAACCGCCAAACCAAAACAATATCCATATTTCCCTCCTTAGCTAAACCCAAAGGGTAATTATTTAGTGACGCTGTTGTAGCAAAGGATAAGTTGTACCTNTATATATATATATATAGTCATTTAGTTATTTATTTATTAGTTAAATTCATTTTAATGGAACTATGTAAATTATTAATCACATATATTCATAAGGAAAGTAAACAGAAATGTTATCAATTTCTCACGAAACACTGCTGAGATTAGCGAAAATAACCATCAAGTTCAGGAAGGTGTAATAAGCTCGATAATGTGGATCAACTTGGCATTAAGTTTCAAGACTAACAATGGTTCAGTAAATTTCTAAATAATCTTTATAGATTATTTATTAAATCTTTATAGATTATTAACAATATGTGCAGAAATTTAAATAGCAAAGAGATAGTTGTTTTATTATGCATATTTTAACAATACTTTAGTAGTAGTTCTTATGGTTTATAATAGATAAAAATATATAAAAGTAATGATATTGAAAGTATAGAATCATACGTAAGTTTATAAATAATGCATTATCTAATAATGAATGTATGTTTGGCTTAAATAATTGATTCTTTTTAGCTTATAAAATCTTCATCAAGTAATATTAAGCAATTCTGTCTGGAAAATAAGGCTTTGAATTAATTCTTAAAAATATATATTTTATTAAAACTCATTATAAATGAATTATTAGTATAAATCTCAGTCTTTATAAAATATATTAAATAATAAATCTCTATTACAAACAAAAGAATTACCTTGTCAAAAGTTTAAGAGAAAAACTGAGATGAAGGAAAAAAGGTCTTATAGAAAAAGATTTCTTCGTAAGTTTTTTTTTTTTAAAAAAAACGAAAATAAAAAAAAACTGACGCAGAGAAAGATTGTAAAAATCTTTCTTAGGGGGAAGAAAAAGCTTATTCTCACAGAAAAAAAA
Source organism: Parasteatoda tepidariorum (assembly GCF_043381705.1). NCBI lineage: Eukaryota > Metazoa > Arthropoda > Arachnida > Araneae > Theridiidae > Parasteatoda > Parasteatoda tepidariorum. The sequence goes on from NC_092208.1 coordinate 12,264,607, forward strand.
ATGTTTTATTTATTTATTTTTACTTTACACTTTCTATTTCACATTTTTTAGAAAGGCGTAAGGTTGTCTACTTTTTATCACATTTATCACTACAGATTAATATGTTACGCAAAGACGTTACAAACGAGAGAGAAAAAACTGACTAAAAAATAAACTAGTTGTTTGGGGGGAAAGAACTTGGACAGGCTGCTCTCAGCAAGAATATTTTTGAGACAGTTTATTCGTATATATTTTGAATTAAAATAGTGTTCCTCTAAACAATGTTAGATTTTTTAGCACACGTGTCAGCAGATGTATCCCCAATGCATATGTAAAAAAATTAATAAATTATCTAAACCTCTACTTGCTGCTCTCATCAAGCCCCGAATTTCTTTCGCAGTTGCTCACTTATTAGATAATAATTTATTATTGTTTAATTTAATTTACTGAGTGTTAAATTAAAGATCCAGTTAACAAAAAAGATGACATATAGGCAAATATCAAGGAAGCTTTTCACTATTTCGAACTAAAACAAAACACTAACAATTCCATCCAATCAGACGATTTTCCTCACGACGGAACACATTAGAACTAATTAAAGAACCGGAAAGTTTTAGGTCGTTGATATAATTTATACTTCTTCATATTCTTTTCTCAATACTGGTTATTCCTATTCCTCAAAAACTGATGCTTGTTTTTTCCTGTAACGGGTTCAAAAAATTTATTCTCTAAAAAGTCCGATATGAATCAGCTCACTTCAAAACAATTGGATACTTGCACTTCTAGAAGAAGATCAGACATACCCACACCTATGATGTCTGATCGTTAATAAACAAAATGACCAGTTAAAGTTGAGTTAAGTTTTTCCACATACGTTAGAATGCTTATTAAATACAGTGCTGTATCGCGCATGGAATTTGTTGAAATATAATTCTTTCTTAGGTTTATTATTTGTTTATGTTTTTTTTCGCAACACGTGATATATTTTTGTTTTGTGTACCTGGCAACTTCAACGCATTATTAGTTTCTTTATGTTCTACATGGCTTCGTGCCTGTCTTTGTGTTAAGTAAGAAATATATGATGAAAGAATTGAAATCATTATGAAAGAATCTTTGTGAAGGATTATAGAACGTGTTACTTAAGAGAAGTGATACTTGCTGGCTTGGCTTACTCGAAATAGAATGGAAAAAACATTTGCGAACGTAAACAAATGTCACGTTTCAACAACCAATCAGGATCCAGACAGCTACACTACGTCACTTGTAGCTATCCCATTAAGGAAACGCCGTCTTCGTATTTCTTAATCTACTGGGTTATTTAATTCTATTTATGTATATAACTACTTGATTTACATAAATTTCAATGTTATTGAACATCATATTTGATGCAAATAATTGATATAATTTCTTAATATACGCAATTCTAGATGTTATAATGTTTCTATGCTTTCTATTCTAATGTTATGGTGTTCGCAATTCTAATGAAAATATATAAAATCCGAAGAAAAATTTTTTTAAAAAATGAGATTTATGTAAAATAAAAAATTTAAAAATTTTTTTAAAAAAATCAAGTTGTGATCGCCTTATTATGATCACTGGTCACCCATTGGTCAAATGCTTTTTCTTTCTGGATTGACTCCGTTAAACGCCACAACATTTCAAATCATGGGTTGCAAACAACTGTCTCCATTGATGTTTCTCGTCTGATTGATTTTCATATCCTGCCTATGTATACGTGTTTCAAGACGTCACAAAATACTTTTCCTTCTTCAGTATTCATATTTATTTTGAAATCACCGTCAAGCCTGTAATTATACGTTAATAATAAAAGAATATAAAAATATTTTTAATTATTATTATGTAAATACATTAAAAATGCCTTGATAGTGAAAATGAAAAAGAGCAGCAGCGGTCGCCATAGTAACGCATGATGTGACGACGCATGCGCACTGTTTACTATTACTCTTGAACACAGTTGAAAAGTGTGTGAACGCAATCAAATCCAAACCAAGACCCATTTTGTCAATGGGTAATATGAAAAATGGCAAAGCAACAAATTAGGTAGTATCCCAGTGTTCAAACTAAAATTAAGGTTGTGTGGATAAACGACGTTATAAAACGTATATAGTAAGCAATTAATGTCTGTTCTGCGTTTTCATCAAAAACTCTTTATCTTCTCCTATGTAAATTAGTAACATTAAGACTAAAAAGTAACTTAAAATTTGTATGTAACCAGCGACTATTAATAAGTATAATTAACGCTGTTTTACGAGGCTCTGTCACAAAGGAAAATAAAAAAGCCATAGTTTAAGTGCCTTACACTTAAGGCAATGCGATAACGGTACACCATATATCTATATCTATATCTATATCTATATATCTANTATATATATAATCTTGTCGTGAAGAATTATCTGGGCTTTAGAACAGACAAATAGCCTAAATGCTTTAAAAGTTATTTAACTTTTTAAAAATCGCCAATTTGGCGACGTTTTTCAACCTGAATGAAAATTACCAAAATCCCTATCTTATTCTTAGTTTTTTCAAATTTCAATGAGCCCAAGTAATGCAGTGTTTGAGTAATTTTTGGGAAAAATATACTTGAGTGTGCCCCTTGGCGAAATTGGCGACTTATGTTTGGCGCCATATTTGTTTGCCGGGAACGCCGTGTTAACCCACAAACAAGACATTTATATCTATTACTAGTTAAACCTTCATTCATATACCACTCAATCACTGTTTTTTTCTCATTGTTATTAAAATTGTACTGAAACTTAGGATTTATCTTATTGACAGTATTCATTTTTAGTACCAGAAGCAAAAATAACCTTACCAGCCGGTATCCAAAGTAGAACTAACAAATCTCTGAAATTACACTTAAAAATTCATTTAAAAACAACGCTAAATTCTAAACTAATCAGAATCACGATTAAAATCTAAACCAATCAGAATCACGATTGGTTTTCAGCATCGCCCAGCTTGGCGATCAATCGTGATCACAACTTGGCGGGGGCCCTCAAGTATAGTCTACCCTAATTTTTTAATATTAAAAAATTTAACCACAAACGCTTTTCTTATTTTCTCAAAACTGGGGCTTTTCTCCATATTGACGTTTTGCGCCATTTATGGAATAAACGTAGACAGCGCTGGCTTTAGATAGACTAAACTTGGCATAAGAGCCATGAGTAACAGTTGCAAACTCACAGCAGTTATAAATATAACATATTACTCCCGAAAAAGTATCATTTCGTATTACGACGGATACTTCGAAAAGCAGCCTTAAAACAAAAAAATTGTCCAGGTCGCTTGTTTACTTTAACAGTTTTGTTTCTACTTCCTATTTCTGCCCAGCACTTCAGTTTCTTTCTTCGTTGCCAACAAGAAAAAAGAAATTTCTTCATTTTTCTTGCTTACATCTATATATACTGTATTAGTTTTTAAAAAATGACAATAATAATATGGATAATAAGCTACTAAATTTTAAGGTGTTAAGTCACTCAACTGACGGTAAAAATAAGCATATTATGAGATTCTTTATTCTTACATGCAATAGAGTAACAAGTCGTATTTATGATTTAAAAAAATATTTCACTATACTACTAGTGAGCTGTTAACGTGGCATTTGTTTAAGTTAGCAACTGCTCTTTGCATTCTATTTCGAATAAGCCGAGCTCGTCAAATATCAATTCTCTTAAGTGACACATTCTATATTCTTTTACGAAGATTATTTGAAAAAGATTTTTTTCTCAAAGATTCCAATTCTTTCACTTTCAACACAGAGACTTAACTTATAGTTAATTAAATACAGACTTCAAACTTGTTGCTGATTCTAACTTATGTTGAGAAACTTAGTTCATCTTAAATACGCCATTTTGCAGATAAGGATAAGCTTGTGTCGACGTCATAGATCACATGTGTTGGTATGGGAGGTCTTCTTCTTCTTGAAGTGCAGATACCCAATTGTAGAGTGCGAAAACAAATTAACACCCTAAATGACTTTTTATCTAATGATTAGATTTTCACGAACTAAGACTAAATCTTGATGGTTTTTGGACCTAACTTTAAATAACTAGAGCAAACGATGTTTCAAGTCTCTGTGTAAATATAGTGAAAGAATTGTAATCTTTGAGAAAGAATTTTTGTGGAAGAATTTAGAATGTGTCATTTAAGAGATTTGGAAACTGAAGCGGTATGGTAACGATTTTGGTAAAAATAAAAGTAAAATATTGTTTTATAATGTGTGAAAAAATTTGGTAAAAGTGATAAAATTTGGTAATTTTATCATACCTTTAGAGCATGTGCGAAAAACTATTCGGTAAAATTTACATTTCAGCTTTGTATTTTTTACTAAATGTGTGGTAATAAGAACTATAATTAACACTAGAGTTTCCGGTAAACCGTTACCATATGAGCAAAAAATTACCATATGAATGGACTAGAAATGTCCTTGCTGTAAAATACGGTAATTTTACCACATTTTTATGTCCTCGAACCAAAATTCTTTTTCTAAATTTAAATACCTAGATGTAATATAATTTGAATGTTATATAATTTCAATCTATTCTATGCAAATATTATCTTAAAACAATCATTAGTCAAGATTTCTACTAAGTAATGTCAAACATTTATTTTCCAAATTTAAATACGCGGTTATAATTTTATTTTAAAATCTTTCAGTTAAAAACTGTACTGATTCTGATACCAGATGCCTAAAAAAATTAATTTCTAGAATTTAGAGTTTTCTAGACAGAATTTATAAATTTTAGTAAGACATATTGCTCTGCCACTTTCTTATGTGGCATTTTTTTTCTCAAAACGCTCGACATTTCGATTAAACTTGAAAATAAATTAACGACCCAAGTGTTAAGTCATTCTTCACGTAACTATTTTTAGTGATTATTTTTATCTTGGCCACAGGTGACTGTGACTTGACTTCAACGAAACTTGGCGAAAAATAGTAAAAGAGAAAGCCTTTGTTCTTTCAAAAGTCATTTATTAACTTTTAGTCTAGTTTATACTTTCAAGTCCTGAAAAAAAAAATCTTTTTCTATCGAATATGTTTTTTTAAAGTCATGAAATGAAATCATATTGAAAAAAAAATTCTTGCTAAAATTACCGTATTGTATGGTAATGACATTTCTGATAAATAAAAAAAGAAAAAATGTAATTCTGGTTAATAAAATCAAAATATGCGGTATTTAAATCTTTGTTTTGGTAATTTATTCCATTCATACGGTAACGCTTTACTGGAAATTCTGGTTTTAAACATTACAGCTTTTATTACCACACATTTAGTAAGCAATACAAAACTGAAAAGTACATTTTACCAAATGAATTGTTTTTTTATGCCGCGCTCAAATGTATCATGATAAAATTACCAAATTCTCACATTCACCAAATTTTATCACTTATTTTAAAACAATATTTTGTTGTTTATTTCATCAACATTGTTATCAAAGCGCTTCAAAATTACTCAGCTTTTTGATGTTCCCATAGAGCCAGAAAAAAAGTAAATTTTACCCTTTTCTGGTAGTCTTGACCATACTTATTTTTCAGTGCAGGTATTAATTTTTTGTCGATATTTTGATCAATCAATATTAATTGTAAAACATTGGTTTTTTTTATTTTTTCGAGTCTTTTTATGAAAACAAAAAACTATGAAAACAAAAAACTTTATGAAACGAAATCTGATTTTGTCGTCTATCTCTACTTTTTTCACTACTTTAATGTAACGTCTATTTATACCGATACTGTGACAAAACCCTTTACCACAGTACCTATATCATTCTTCTTCTTCTTAAGCGTTGCAACCGATGCATAGTATTGTGCCTACTCGCACCTCGTGAGTAGCCATACTGGATCCCTCAAATTTCGGTAGGGTCAAAAAAAAACTTCCCATAGTGCCATTGGTGCTCTGACGACCCTGCTCACATTTTAGTTTGTTTGGATTTTGTTAAAGACGAAGTCCTCCGGTACCCACTCGGTTCTTAGACTTTTTAAACATTTTTGGATTCAAAGGAATTCTCTAGCCCTGCTGGACAATCTGAGATTAGTAACAACTTGATACCAATTCCCTGTGAATTTCTGCTAGTTTGACCCATTCGACAGCACTGTCCTTCATCTGTTGATACCAATGTTCTTTAAATGGCTTTTAGAATAGCCCTGCCACTATGACCTATATTAGTTACCTATATAAAAAGATTAAGTACCTATTTTATGACCGTCGTTGAACAGCCGACCCAATTTTTTGGTTTACGACTACTAATGTTCAACTCCCTAGCCTTGTAATTTTGAACCCAATCCTGAAGACAAGGGAACTCCTGGATCAAGTATTGGGAGACATTTTGAACCTGCATTTGCGTTACACGGAGAGGAAGACCTTCCATGGTTAGCCAGACGCCAAGAGGACTTTAACCCCTTATTCTTCTACCAGTGAGGATATTTTACATCAGCACTGAGGTTGGTGCAAGCCGGGTGCGGAATTCGTATCAACCAGTCATCGCTGCGATTCAAATCCCGTTCACCTCATTGGAAGGCGAACACTCTATCCCCTGAGCCATCACGGCTCATTAAGTACCTATTATCACAATTAACACTAGGTTTACGGACGTTTCTTATATACCTATCTCAACGAACACGCGTCAATTTAACGCATGAACGACAGACATTAGCGCGTCAATTTGACAGGCACACTTACAGAGATGCCAACTTGCTCCGGACAGCAAATATATATTTTAAAGTGGTAGTTTATCAATTGTGATTCTTTGTTTAATAAATTCAATTTAGTAGATTTTTATCCATCGCTATTTCTAAATAATTCTTAGGCTTATGTAATTCACCACTTTATATTTGCAAAATTTACTTAGTAGTTATTTACCGTTTTTTATAATTATTTTGGCGTGTCCGGAGCAGTTGGCATCTCTGCACTTAGGAAGCAGTATAATTATATATATACTATAAGAAAAAAAAAGGAAAATATGATATATGTATTTATGAAATATTCTAGTATTTTATTTTACAATACTTGAACTAAGCAACTGAAACCTTCAAAATCTGACACTCTGACATCAATTGACATTCTGTGTTTGTTATTTCTTTTATTGCTTATCGGCAACAACAGTTGTTTATCACTTCTTTCATTTGAGATAACGATATGGGATAACGGATCTAAATATTATCGGTACATTCCTATTTATTATTGATGTGATGTGTGCATGTTTACTCAAAATTTTGCCTAAATTACGATCACGTCAAATTGACGCATATCCCTAGAGATAGGTATACCACAAAGAGATTTTCAATATTTCAACGTTGAAGAAAATAGACTTCAGTATATATTTACCTCGATCAATGGATAAAAGTCATTACAAGAGATGAAATAACAATGCAAATGGGTTTTGTAATTTTCCTTATAAAATTCGAAATGCGTCAAAATGGCCCGTCCAGTAAACCTAGTGTTAAGCATCATTATTGTCAATAATAGTTCGATGCTTTTTACGGCACTCCAAAATGGATAAATATCAAATATTGCCGAAGGCAAATCAGTTTTCTTACCTTTAAGCTAATCGTGTTAAATGTTTGTCATTTTCTATTTCCACTTAGCTTAAGTTAGATTAGTTTTCCGCAAAAAATCTTTCACAGTGGAGAATTTGTACTTAAACTATCTAAAAAGCCAGATGTCATCTGAATCCGATTCAAAATTATGAGCCATTGAGATACAGTTTTAAGAGAAGGAACAGCAAGTTTTAAGAAACCATTCTATAACTTCACGGCACTAAACCATACTTATTATACAAAATGCAGTCTTTAATTTCAAGGATTTGTAGTGTATCTACCACTTAAAAAATACAGTTCCAATTCAGTAGTATATAAGGCATGTTAACTCGATTCTATGTTGGGGTACCTTTTCATAGACGAAGGGTGACTTTGTCTATAACTCCTCTCCCCACAGTGGTGACCTCCGGACGTGATGTAACGGATCTTGTGACGTGATCTTGACAGAACGTGATCATGACAGAAACTCCCACTTTGATATGAACGCGCCTAACTTTATAGTAACACCCACTTCGATCAGAACACGCCTACTTCGATAGATTGTCCACACTGAACAGTTGACTTGTGACTGCGACATTGACCTCCTCTCACTGTAGCTACTCAGTCTCGATTACCCTTAACGTACAACTTATGCACTCGACTGCTGATGGCAACATAGTAGCTATTACGACAGTGAATTTAATACAGCTCTCACGTTCAGTACAGCGTTCAGTACTCAAAAGTTCATGTTCAGTACTCAAAAGTACAGCGAGTACTTTTGAGTACTCTCGACTTCTCACAAAAAGAGCAATGAATCAACTAGTGGTATCAGTTCATCGAATGCCATCTAAAATTCTGGTGCTGGAGTGTATCTACCACTTAAAAGATACTATTCAAATTCAGTAGTATATAAGACATGTTAACGCTATTCTATATTGGGAGTACCTTTTCATAGACGAAGGGTGACTTTGTCTATAACTCCCCACAGACTCATCGAATAAATTCTCAAAATATTATCCGAGTAATATATCCATTTTGTGAGTTTCAAAGTGGTATTGGTGAAACCTACATTACTCAACGTTTTTACAAGTTTCCGGAATTTCCATCTGTAGCAGCACCATACAGACAAACATCGAAACCGTTTAATTTTTTCTTCTTCTCAAAACGTTCTTTAAAAATGCTCCGCTGAATAATTTGTAAAATGTGGCTTATCATTACATTGCCCCGAGCCCTTCCAACATAAAAGGAATAAATGTATTTTGTTTGTTAAATATGTAATCTACCAAACATTCAGGCATGAACATTGCATCACTCTTTCCAATCAATTTATTCCATTCCCCGAACAGAACGTAAAAAAGAATGAAAATCAAGAAAGTGGTATGAAAATCGATTCAACTATGATATTAACGAGAAAAATATCGTTCTATGATTTCGAAGCATTTGCCCACTATGCAAGAAAAGGAGTTATCAACAATAACCTTTATGCTTTTTCTTCGAATGCAAATATGCATCATGGGTCCTATCGTTTGCTTGCCTCGGGGAAACTAGAAGAAAACAACTTTACAAAACGATAGTAAACACTGTAAAATCCCCGAATCTTTGAAAGTTCTTTATGTTTTCTTTCACAAAATAACTCCGTTATTTTTCTCTTTATTTACACAATTTTGTTTATTTTATTTTGATGAATGTTCGATTTTTTTTCGAATACCCGAGAAAAATACAAACGTTTGCCGAACAAAAGAAGGAGAACCAAAAAAAATGATAAGTTTTTATTTGTTTTTCGCTCTCTTAAAAGGAAACTTTGTGTTTATGCTCTTAACTATTTAAATCATAGATTTATTCGTAGAAAAGAAAAATATTTATAAAACCTTATTCTTCTACACAAGTTTATTCTGTTTTTTGAAAAAATAGTTTTATAATAAATAAGTAGTGCTACAAAAATAAATAAATAAACTAGAATTAAAAATAAATAAATAGAAAATAATGTATGTACACATAAATAAAGTATAAAATTAATTTAATATTAACTATTAAACTATTAATTTAATATTAATTACGTTAACTATTAAATGACGACAGAATACACAAAATATGGTAAAGGGATTGAGGCGGTGAAATTGTTGAGGATTGAAATAAATTTAAATAATTTATTTCAATCCTTTTTTTTATAAATGACACACGTTTTTTTCCAAAATTAGTAAAAATAATTTGGGTAAAGCTACTGAATTTAAAAAGCAATGATATCGAAGTAAAATGTTCTTATAATTTTTATAATTATATTATAGTCTTATAATTAATAATTTCAGCCTCTAAAAATTGGTAAAACTAATTATTATGAGAATGTAGAAAAACTTTCACAAATCATTTTAAACACTATAAGGAATTTTTAATTTGTTTGTCATCGATAAAAATGAACAAAATTTTAGAACAAATACACTTCTAATACCATTGTTCAAATGATAATTCACTTAACATATGTTTTTTTTTATTAAATATGATGCAATAATTAAAACTCTAATGAAATATTTTTGTTTACAACCAAAATACAAAAACAAAATTACAAAAAGCACTTAAATTTGCATAGTTTGTAAAAAAAGCGAAAAGCATGTTGCTTCTAGTTCACAAATAAAAATAGCCTTTTCAGAATATCAAGTTCGTACTTGCAATTCTGTGAGTTATTAAGTTGTCTAAGTGGTATTTCTTACAACGAGTTAAGCAGCTGATGACTCTCGAACTAACAATCGAATCTTTTTTTTCATTCCCTCGTATTCCTTACTTATTTTTCTACACTCCTTTATAAGTACTGGTTACAAAAAATTTTATTACAAACTTATAGTTTTTTCGCTGTAAAGCAAAATTTAACTTTTAAGTAATGTAAAACAATAGAAAAAGATAAATAATTTGGGAAAATAGCAATTAAAATTGCAGTAATTTTCAAGCAAACTAGAATTTTGAAAAAATATCCAGTTGAGTAATTAAAAATGTCTCTTTCAGCATCTGAACTTGCATTTCAGTGGGTTACAATGACGTTGACAACTTCACGTAAGCTTTTTCAAAATAACTGGAAAACACTTCTGAATAAAGTAGTTAAAAATTTATATATTTAAATCAACGTTACCAAGCGCGTTTGATAAAATCGTACTTTGTAAATTTCTTAACTTTTGGAAGATTAAATCATAAAACAATATTCTATTTCAAAATAAACGATTAAATATGATTACAATTATTCGCGCTATTCAGTTTCGTAGCACAAAGCAGAACCCTATAACCAGAATAAAATCATCATATCAGTTAAAATTGCCAGCAAATTTTACCTCAAACAGTTGAATAACATATTAAACATGCTTTTGAAACATACCAGGTACTTAACATGTCAGGTGATTTGTTAAAATAATTAGATTGCAGCGAAACATTTTCTCGCTCAAACGGAACAGATTCTGAATATTTAGAACACCGCTGGTTTTACCCAAGATTTAAATTCAATTGATTCTCCAAAACAAGAATATTCGAAATCTTGTAGTTTTGGGTCTTGACTATAAAGATTTAAACCAATGTAATGCGACTAAATGTGCTATTATCCAGCATTAGACTTGGAAAAAGAAAGCTCTCTGTGATTCTTATGATAGAAGATAGTATCATTTTACGACCTTCTTTGCATTTTAGTTTTGGAAGAAGCGATAGCTTAATGGAATAAAATGCAAAATAATTCAATAAATGCAGTCTACGATATATACTGCGTATTTAAATCATGATGTATAGCATTTATTTTCCCTTGAAAGATCCTTTTAAATTTATTGCCTTTTAAAAATAAGAATATTGCAGGTTTAAACATATGTATTTTAAGCAATTTCTAACATTATTGTTCATAATTAAATAAAAGTATTGCTGGTTTAAGCGTGTGCATTTTGAATAAGATCTATTATCAATGTACGTAATCATATATGGATATTGCTGATTTAAACGTATGTATTTTGAATAAGTTCTAATATTAATGTACATAATCAAATAAGAGTTTTGCTGGTTTAAACGTGTATATTGTAAATAATTTCTTTTATTAATGTACGTAATTAATTCAACTAGAGTATTGCTGGTTTAGATGAGTGTAGTCTGAATAATTTCTAATATTAATATACGTAATCATGTATGAATATTGCTGATTTAAACGTATGTATTTTGAATAAGTTCTAATATTAATATACATAATCAAATAAGAGTTTTGCTAGTTTAAACGTGTATGTTGTGAATAATTTCTTTTATTAATGTACGTAATTAATTAAACGAGAGTATTTCTGGTTTAGACGTGTGTATTCAGAATAAGTTCTAATATTAATATGCGTAATCAAATAAGAGTATATCTGGTTTAAACATGTATATTTCGAATAAGTTCTAATACTAACGTACGTAATCATGTATGAATATTGTTGGTTTAAACGTGTGTATTTCAAATAAGTTCTAATATTAATGTGCCTAATTAAATTAGAGTATTGCTGGTTTAAACGTGTGTATTTTGAATAATTTCTAATTTTTAATGTACGTAATTAAACAACAGTATTGATGGTTTAAACTTGTAAGTTTTGAATAATTTCTAATACTAATTTCCGTAATTAAATAAGAGTAAGATTGGTTCAAGCATGTGTAATTTGAGTAAGTTCTAATATTTATATACGGTGCGCAGAAAAAAGGAAACTTACCACCCTGAAGAACTTTCTATCTAATGATCTGATCTTCACAAACTGAAACTCAATCTAAGTATTTCGAAGGGGTGACTTCAAGCCTCAAATATAATAATTAATCAGTGCAGACGATATTTTAAGTTACAAAATCGGATATGAAAAAAGGATTTTCTCTAAATAAACATTCGATAAAAATTCGAAAAATCATATTTTCTTATAGTAAAAAAAAGTCAACTCTTCATTTGCAAGAACATCTTACATAGACGATTTTAATGTCAAATGCCTTTACACAATTGTGGTTATCATGTAAATAAAAAATTTGAAAGCATTTAAAAAATTGTCTATTTTAATAATGAAATTAAATTGCATTTTCTTTACATGAAATACAATGTCATATCTTAACTCATTCATAAATAAATGAAACTAAATTATCAGTTATTATTATTTTTTTTTTCTTGTAGTAAAAAAAAGTAAAATCCTCAATTGCAATAGCATCTTATATTCAGTAAAAAATACATGGCTGCAGGACATGCTCTATAAATGGCATTAAGTCAACAAATCGTCAAATCTGTCAGGTCACAAAGTCCTCCATATTCCCATTAACTCTGGGGTTACTAAATTTCAGATTGATCGTTCTCTTGTTCAGGTCAAAATTACGATTTGCGAATGAATGAATGGATGTATAATTGGGTCCGCCCTATAAGCGGATTGTGAGGTGTGTGTCACTAAAGTCATATTCTTAGCCATAGATGGCGCCACTCGAGAAAAAGAAACGTGTCCTCTGCCTTAAAATCAGCTTGGTTTCACCAGCAGGCTTGTTGATATTGGCAAGTGGCATTAAAAACAACAACAAGATGTTAAAAAATGTTAACGAACATCGCTTTTCAAAAACTAGTTAGAACGCATAAACAAATAAAGTATTTTAATGCAGTTTAAATTAATATTATTTTTTTTTATTTCAAAAATTCAGTATGAAATATTAATTTAATAAGTGCGTAACCTTAAAAATAATCACATTAGAATATTCAATAAACAACCTGAAGTTTTAACTTTCTAAAAATTCTTTGAAGATCAAAATTTCATTAGAAAGAATTACAAAATACTCTTAAAGATAATTGAATTTACTTTAACTTTTGAGTGTTTTACTTGAACCAAAACTGATCATAAAACTATTACAGTTATCTAGGTATCCATACTGCAATATTACTTATCACCTACATTTAATATGATCAAAGTATTTAATTTGCTGTTTAGAAAAACAAATAAGTTTCTTAATCAGTTTTAAGTTTAGATTTATTCGATTTGAAAATTTAAAGTGTTACCAATTTTATTATACTTGAATAAATAATAGAAGTTAAATAATTCCAATCCTTCTAGCTATCGAATTTCGGTAGTTTAAAAAAATTATTTCTCTAGTGATAGTAATGTAATGTATGAATATTTTAATAAATTAAAACTAAAAGAAAATTACCCATCTCTAAATGCTTGTAATTTAAACTGATATTTTAAAGATTTGATAACCAAACAATATTTTAAGTTCTAATCAAAGTTTGATAGAAATTCTACTTTTTTTTTAATTTTCTTTAGTTTATTATCTCTGGGAAAAAAAAGTTTCCTTGAAACCTTAAATGTTTGAAGATATTTGTGATAATAATTCGAATGTTTCTACAGCATTAAAAGTATATTAAAAGCATCACACGAGAAATTGCAAATTAAATTGAATGCTATGCGACATGAATTTAAGCTATGGCCACATTTCGATAGTCGAAAATTCAAAAGGTAAAAAATATAAGTATGGTTATTTAGAGAAAATATGTGTTTGTGCCTGATTTTATAGCTAAATTAATAGTTACCATCAGCAAAATTTGCCTACCCTGTTCCATTTATTAAACAGTGTAATCCGCTCTTTTCTTCTACATGGTTTCATGTCGGCTTTTCAGTGATGTTTAAATGTTTATTCAGATCTGGGTTAGCAGATAATGCTAGAAGTCCATGCTTCTGAGAAATATACAAGCATGTTTTGCGACATTTTGCATGCTCTTTTCAAAGTATGCTACTTGTAAGTGGCAAATAAATATTGTAAAGAAACATGAATTTAGAGCAAAGAGTGCAAAGTAAAACTTTGCCCCGAGTCTTTTTTTGAAATTTATCAAGCTCAACTTCGCTTCTAATAAATGTTTCGTAATTATTTTACATATTTAATTAGTATGTACGTTTGACCTATATATTTCATAAAACAAATCATAATTTATCCAATATTAATCTTCAAAATTTTGATATTTTCATTTTAATTATTTTTTCATTTTAATTTTCCAAAAGCATTTTTTTATGATTTAATTGTTTGATCTATATTGAAAAAAAAACTCTTTTATAAAATCTTTTTGTATATCTTAATTCTAATATATATATATATCTGAAATATGTAATAATGTAATAAATAATGTAAATATGTAATAAGCAATTTTTGAACATATTTTGATTTGAGAAAATTACACAGTAAGAAGGTTAACTCTGACCACATTGCCACAACCATACCATTTACCACGAAATTTATGTATTTTATCATTAAAATAATATACTTTTAAATGAAATAAAAATTTTATACTTTGCAGTTAAAAAATTTTGAACTCTTATTAAATTAATTAAAAAAAAGATAATGAATAAATATTTTTTAAAAAATTAAGTAGATTTAACTTTCCATAAATATGTTTTAAGATTTTATATTCATAGATTTTATTTCCTAAATAGTTCCCATAGTATCGTGAAATACACAAAAAAATAAATAAATAAAATTTAATATCTAAACTATCAAACAAAGTTCCGTTTATTCGGGAGAAAAGCGTTTTCGTGTCAGATTTTGTAACTTAAAATGTCATCTACACTAATTAAAAAGCATATCGTCGGTGAGATTTGTATTTTGGACACAGTTCAAAATGTGTGTTTAAGAGAATGGACACCGTTCAAAATTTTGCCCCTTACTTTATAAAAACCAAACATAATCATTAACGGGCAAAGTCCTGGACATTGCCCCTTAATGATTTTCTCAATTTCTGATTTTTCCGAAACTCTTTCGGTGGCTTTTTTTTTCCTCATAACAGCAAAATTCACCACTAAAAGAGTTCTTTTTCTTAGAATTATGCTGCCTCATTAAATCTAAATTTTTTTTAATATACAGGTCTCAAAAGTGTATTTTGTAATTGCTTGATACAAGAGTTTGCTTGTC
This sequence comes from Parasteatoda tepidariorum, assembly GCF_043381705.1. Lineage (NCBI taxonomy): Eukaryota > Metazoa > Arthropoda > Arachnida > Araneae > Theridiidae > Parasteatoda > Parasteatoda tepidariorum. The sequence goes on from NC_092208.1 coordinate 12,280,015, forward strand.
TTCTGGGCTGGTTTCAAAATTACAAGGCTGCGCAGTAGAACATCGATAGTCGTAAACTCTGAATTGTATCGGCTATTCATTACCAATTATAAGACAAAATATATAGGTCTCTTATACTATTTTGATTAATTTCATATCAGTTTTTACCTAAATATATATATTCCAAAATATTTTGGATACTTCCCAAACACTGGGTACAATGTTAACCACAACTAATTTGGAATATTACTGATACTTCTGTTGCATACACCAACTACCTATGCAATACACCTTGCTATTTAAATAAAACTAGCACTAAAAGAATTTATTTCAGCGAATTAGGACATCCAGAATATCTTAAAATCCGTTACTTTCATAATTTCGTGCAATACGCAAAAAGAAGCGGAACTACCTGAATAACTTTTAATCTGATGATCGCATCTTCATGTACTAGGTCTCATTCTTAATGGTTTGAAGGGGCGCTGACCTCATAAATGTGCCATTTAATTGGCGGAGGCAATATTATAAGTTAAGAAAGCAGACACAAAAACGTACTTTCTCTGAATAAAAATTTTAACTGATTTTTTGACGGATTTAAAAATAAGAAAAAATATGAAATTGTCCCCCCCAATATAGGAAATATGGTCCTAAGAGTTTGCTCTGGAGAGCGATCCAAAGTTAAAGTTAATTTTACTTTTTGCGTATTTCGCCGTATTTCGCAAAATTTTTAAGTGAATCAAATTTTTTTACCCACAGTTAATAAATTCGTTTAACCGAAGATAATCCCATAGAAGAATTCTTTGTAATGATTAATTTTTATTATTTCATTTAATAATTGCCAAAGCTAACTTGATTCGTCAGGTATAATAATTTTTACACAATTTTAAAAAAAGTAACTTCATCAGCAAAATATAAAATTTGAATAAAATCGGTCGAATAGTTTCTGAAAAGTCGTATTTTTTCAATGTACGACTTCTTTTTTTTTTTTTTTTAATTTGATTTTTCAGGAACTTATCTACCGATTACAAGCTAATTTTGTGTTTTGCCTTTCAATTTACATTCCTTAAAATGATGGAAAAATTTGCATACCTTGCAATTCAGCTGTTTTTCAATTATCATTAAATATTTTAGTAAAAGTTTATAAATTATTAATATAAATTATTTTTTGCATGGAATTATCTTTGGGTAAGCGAATTTAATAATTGCGCGTAAAAAATATTCCTATTTGCTTTAAAGGCTATCGAGATATGACGAAATATATTAAAAGTAAAATTAACATTAAGGAGTCCAAACTTCAAATCGCTGTTTTGGCCAAACTATTGGCACCTTAATACCACACTTGCGGCTACCATGTGTTTTGTTTCTTACTTCCAAATCCGACGAAAAAAGGTATGTTTATATAAAGAAAGTACATTTTCTGTATGATCTAACTTAAAATGTATTTTGCACTAAGTAATTAGCACATTTGAAGTCAATCAATCAATCAATATTGAGTCTTAGTACATGAAGATCCGATCACTAGATCAAGAGTTATTCAGGATGTACTGTTAATTTAATTTTTTTAGCTCTAAACGTTACACTATTTGGACTATTTGTTAATTCATGTGAAAGAAGGATTTTGCTGGGAAATGATACTTTAAAAAATATGTGAAAAAAATTATGTAAAAACTGAACAAAATAAGTTTTAAAAAAAATATTTTAATCTGCTTTCTGTTAAAAATAACGTTATTTTTTCTATCGTTAGAATTGAACATGAATATTGCTTTTTCGAAATATCTTTCTAACGGTAAATTATATTAGAATAAAAAAATATTGCACATTCAATAAAAATAATTTTTTTGTGAACACAGCGTTTTTATTACTCTAAATTAGCAACATACATCTGTTATTATTGAAAATACCTTGCAGAAAGATATTAGTCCTAGAGAGTTTTGTCACAGAAAGCCAGAAAAAATTCTGCCACTGGGTAAACAACCCCTTTTACACGAAAAAAATAATTTTTAGGGCTTTTATAGAAATTTTTCGCAAAAATTTACATTTCATTCTTTTCAATAGGCAGAATTATAAATTCACACTCAAAATTTTAATGTGAATTAAATTTAAATTTAATTGTTGTCAGAGTTTAAAGTTTAAGATGTGATGTTTTGTAACTTTTTTTCAGAAATCTTAGTATTATACCAAAAATTTTTTTAAAGTTCTAATCAAAAACTTCAAAAGCGCTGTTATTAAATTTAACAAGAGTGTGAAATTATTACTTAAATATCTAGCTTTTGAGCTATGTTGTTAAAAAATGACTATTTTTAACATTGCAAGTGTAATAAGTACAAAAAGTACCTAATAGTGGGTCCAGTACAGTTCAAAATGTGACGGATGCAAATCTTTGTGTGACTCGATCCTTCAGTAATTTTTTCTTTTTTTTCCTTAGTTATTTTGTCCTGTTTTCTTTTTTTTCCCTAGATATTCTTTTTACAAATTTTAACATTTCACAAAAAATTATTTCTTTGTTTAATTCATATTCTCAGTAACGTATTTCCCTCTACAAGTTATCCTTTTTTTCTTGTAGCAGGAATTTTTAATATAAATTTTAGCAGTAAAAAAATATCGAACAAATCTTTTGTGTAATGTACATTCCAAAACAAATTACCTGATATATTTTCTTAGTTCAGTACAAAATGTGACAGATCCAAATCCTTATGTGCGTGATCCTTCAGTTATTTTTCTATTTTTTTCCTTAGTTATTTTGTCAGTTTTCTTTTTTTTTTCCCCTAGATTTTCTTTTTGCAAATTTTAACATTTCACAAAAATTATTTCTTTGTTTAATTCATATTCTTAATAATGTATTTCCATCTACAAGTTATCTTTTGTCAACGTAGCAGGAATTTTTAATATAAATTTTAACAATCAAAAAAATATAGAACAAACTTTTGATTAATATGTACTCCAAGGCAAATTACCTGACATATTTTCTCTTGTTTAGAAGGGGTTTTTATTGTAAATTTTGATGGGTACAGGAAACAATTCTTTGTCTAATATTGTATTCTCAAAACTGTATTTTACTTTAATCCAGCTCTGGATTTCATCAAAATACTCTAAGTTTATTTTATGTTTACCGAAATAGTTTTCGAATCTAGGACTAAGAAAAATCTTTTAAAAACATTTTTTTTTCTTTTCTTTACAAAAATAGAAAACTGTCAAACTTCAAGCAAATTTGCAAAACTACACTCTGTTCAACTCTTAAAACTGGATGAAGGATTCTAACTTTGAACTCTATGGATCCAAATGATATGCAAATCACATTAGCGAAAGGGAAAATCGTCTGATATACCTTAGTTTCTGAGAAATTCCAAAGTTCCCCTCTTCATCAAACTTTCATTCGATTTATATGTTTGGCAACATAATCATACCCTAAGGGTAGGCAGTCATGTTTATTTTTAAAATATTATGTAAACATATCATCTGCCGCAGCGCTCGCCTCATTTGCATATCTCTGTGACCAATTCCATCAGCCCTGCTACACAATTTTATTTTTCCCTACCGTTATTTTTTTAAATACATAGTCAGTAAATATTTCCACCAGATAGGTGAAACTTTATTTGAACATAAGATTTCTCAAAATTTTGAGATTTTTTTTTTTTCGTTCGAAAATATATTTTTTGCGCCAGTGATGCCACCGCCTGAAGTAATATTGAGTTAAGAAGTAAAGGAAAGATGATCTGGGAACTATATTTAAGAATAAAAATGTTTGATGTTGATTTAAGAAATAAGTCTTAACACCAAAACATTTTTTTTTACTTCTAAAAATATCGTTAAGAAAAATAAGTTTATTTTGCTGGGACATTTTTGGTTCCGCTGAAAGTTTTTGAAATTGCCATTCATTATAATGTCTGCAGAATTTGAAGTTCGAAATATTTGCCAATAATTCATAAAGGTTTCCAGTACAAAATTATTTTGGAGTATGTGTGCAATCTGATTTTTGAATATTGGCTTGGTTACATTGCTCAATACACAAACGGATAATATTTACGTCTATTCGAAAGCTCTGTCATTACGCAAAATAAAATTCTTTTTAGCGAATAATATGCTATTTATTCTTATGATCTGTAACGGATATTGTGATTTTGTAACAGTTACGCATTACTGTTAGGTCGCTTTTGTCTACCTTTAGTTAACCGCGATCTATCAGAGTGCGTATAGCGTTTTTAGAAAGTGCTTAAAGGTGCTTATTTTTGATTTACGTATTTTAAAAGCTCTTAAAGGTGCTTTTTTTATTCGGAGTTTGTAAAAAGTGCTAAATTTTCTATCTTTTAAAGAGATTTTTTTCTTCTTTGCCGTGTCGATTGTAGTTCTAAATTACAAAAAATGCATGATTTTCACTATTTTCTCTGCAATATTTATCAGAAACTAGTTATTTTATCATGATTCTGCAAAGTCTTTGAAAATGTTTTTGAATTTTATTGATTTTCTGTTTATAAATTAAGAACTTCAAACGATAAAAGAAAAATAATTTTTATTACTGCGCAGGTCCTAATTATGATTTTTTTAAAGTGATTAAAAATATTTTTGAGTGCTTAAAAAAGTACTTAAAGGGTGCTTATTTTTTGTTGTAAAATCTGTCTACGCACTCTGTCAATGCTAAATATAAAAATGGCACAAAACATCATCATGATGAAATATAGCAGCTTAATGAAAATGAAAAACGTTTGTGAACTTCATTATGTTTAAATATGTTTTTTCTTTCAGAAAAATCCAGTTTTTTTCACATAACGTTATTTTTTTATTTAAGATATAAAAAAAATATCTCATGGCATATTTGGAAACTAGAGAAAACTACCCACAAATTTTATGCTCACTATGTGCTCGTAGGGTAACAAATCAAAAAATTGTGAGTAAAATAATGCCTGTTGCACTTGAATCTCTCAGTATATCAACGAAGAAAAATTGAAGAGAAGGTTTGAAATTTATTAAAGCAATTCTCTAGTAGAATCTATTAATATATATGAAAAAAGAATTTCCGCCTTTGAGGGGAGAACTCCCTTCTCCCAAATAAGCATAATGTTTCTTAAACCTTCTCTAAAATCATCATTTTTAGAATCTTTACCATTTTTTTAAATTTTTTGCTATCTTTTTATATTTTTACCCAATTTAAACTTCCAACAACACTTCCTTTCCTTAATTAAGGGAGTTTCCGTTTAATTTAGTTTAGAGTGAGTTTTTCCATCCCTTCTATTAACTCATTTTCCACCCCTGAGAAGAGTGTTTAACTCTTCTGTTAAACACTGAAAAGAGTGTTTAACTCTCCTTGTTCCGATTAAATATAACTTTCTTAAAAAACTTTCTACAAATTCCATTTTTAGTCACTCTTTTTTATTTTATTTTCATACAAATAACGTTTGGTAGTTTTTCCTTCAATTTTATATTTGTTATAAACAACAAAAAATAATCTCCCCTTAGTCCCCATCCACAAAAATTATAAATTTTAAGAGCGTTTCACCTTTTATACTCAATTGTCTTTTTTTATAATTTTTAAGCAATCAAAATTCAGGCTATGACCTTAAGCATTTTAAAGTATTTCCAAAAAAAAAAAGACTTAATCGTAAAATGCGGTTTCACGTTTAGAACTTCAAAAAGCATAATTCTACCACAAGTAAAAGCTCCCGCCAACTTTTCTAGGTAAAATCCTCTATTGTCTGGACTATTTGGGATGTAGCGCACGAAGTGATGATCGGATGGAGATTTAAAGTATGCTCTTATTTGAATGTATTTACAGCAATCAAAATTCAGGCTATGACCTTAAGCATTTTAAAGTATTTCCAGAAAAAAAAAGACTTAATCGTAAAATGCGGTTTCACGTTTAGAACTTCAAAAAGCATAATTCTACCACAAGTAAAAGCTCCCGCCAACTTTTCTAGGTAAAATCCTCTATTGTCTGGACTATTTGGGATGTAGCGCACGAAGTGATGATCGGATGGAGATTTAAAGTATGCTCTTATTTGAATGTATTTACAGCAATCAAAATTCAGGCTATGACCTTAAGCATTTTAAAGTATTTCCAGAAAAAAAAAGACTTAATCGTAAAATGCGGTTTCACGTTTAGAACTTCAAAAAGCATAATTCTACCACAAGTAAAAGCTCCCGCCAACTTTTCTAGGTAAAATCCTCTATTGTCTGGACTATTTGGGATGTAGCGCACGAAGTGATGAACGGATGGAGATTTAAAGTATGCTCTTATTTGAATGTATTTACACCAAATTTAGTGCGGATCAGTTCAGTATTTTGCACTTGTAGAAGGTACATATTAAAATGCATATAAACTCTCTGCTTCATTTCGATAGAGAATATTAATTATGTTAATTATATTATTATTTTTTTATGCATCAATTGGGTAATTAGTTTGGTTTTTTGCATTTTTTGTGTGGCGAATGTTTTGTCTAGCAAATGATTTGGTGGGAGAACAAGCCTGTCGGGCAGATCATCGAACAAACGGTGTCAGGTAATTGAGTTGGCCTACAACCACGACTGCTAACGATTTAAAAGTCTTAAATTAAGAGATATTTTTACCTTATTTCGATAATAATTATTAATTTAAGATACCATTTTGTAAATTTATGCTACTTAAAACCAATCATATCTGTATATATATAATATATACCAAAGGTGACTGGATGGCGCAGTTGGTTTATCGTCGGCCCTCTGAGCCCAAGTCTGCGGGTTCGATCCCCGGCCCAGACACCGGATTTTCGGGATGCAGAAAATCCTCAGCGGCCATGTCGTATGATTATGCGGCATGTAAAAGATCCCTGGAGTGCCTTATTGGCTCTTGGCATTTCCGGCAAAATTAAATTCCTAGTGCACTTTAGCATCCTAATAGAGTCTCGGTGCTGCCATCTAGTGTGGCAGAAACTAGACGTCCAATTTGACATGGCCAACGGTATCTCACCCATTGTGGTGGTACTGAAAGAGTGGATACCACTTCTGGAGAACTCACTAGATCTGCTCATCGGGAAGACTGATTATGCAGCTCATGGGAAATAAAAATAATAATATATGCTAATCATATATATATATATATGATTGATATATATTATATATGTACATATTTCTGTATAAGTTTGAAGTAGATATTATTGCCATCAAGCCACTCTTTGAAACAAATATAAGTCACTTTTTTTGATGATCTAGCGTTTAAATGGAAGCTCTTTATACACTTCTCTATGGTTGCAAATAGCGATTCGCTTGTTCAAGTTCAGGTCATTGTGTTAGTGCAAAGTTCTAAACAGTTCTTTAACGAGTATATGAAATTAATAGTTCATACTTAAAACTCAGCCATTGCATCATTTTCACTAGAAACCACTGGAAATCAAAGTTCAGAAAAGAGAAACTTAAATTATAAAATCAATATTTGAATCATAAACTTTGCAAAATTACCAAAAATGCAACATTTTTTCCTTAATTTGACCAATCGACAATAATTAAACTATTTTTAAAACAAATCAAGTTATAAATTGTGTCATTAAGTTAAAAATAAAAACGTAGTTTTACGTAAATTGCATTTTAAGTTTTTGATTATAGTGCTTACCACAATGTGCTTACACTCGCATGATCAATAGTGCAACAAAAATAAAGATTTCACGTTTAAACCTTTCGTAGTCAAATTATAAAGAAAGAAACACCATTTTTTTTAAATTTTAATACCAAAAAAAGAAACCCTCAATCCGATTTCAACATGATGTTTCAAATATGTTATAAAATGCGCTCAATTATTTTTATTTTCTAGAGAGGATATAAAAATATTCATTTAAAGAAATATGCACCGAGTAAAAATTATTATAATCTTAAAATAAACTTTATTTTATATCAGAACTATCGATTTAAATTTTCCTTTCATTCTTAGGAAGAAAATAAAATTCTAAAAATATTTTTTTATTTTATATAAAATGAAGTTTCTATGATATTCTGTGCGCCAATTCGAAATTACTTGTCGCCAACTGATAATTGTTGATCAATAAACCAACGCAAGTTTACATAAGAAAATGAAATCATCTCAAGCATTTCCCAGTAAAAGCACAATCCCAATTTTTATGACCCTTATTTTCATTTTGTTGCCATGGAAACTGGAATCACCTCTAAGAAATATATTTTTCCTTTTTATTCTAGAAATACAAGGAGGCATTTTTGGCATTGTAAGCGCAAAATTTATGCCTTCCATAAAATACTGAGATTTTGCATCATTAGATTTGAGTGCAAATCTTATAAAATTTAGAATCTTGTTTAGGTAAGCAGTAGCGATGATTTATTTTAAAATAGAAAAAGATGTTTAAACTACTTTTATGGTATCATGGTTATTCTTTAGCCAATAATTTAATTTTTTTTTCTCTCCTTTTTCATTTTTATAACTAGTATATTTTTATCACCTTTATAAAATTTTTATGGCGAGGATAAAAATGAGATAAATTCATATAAAGCTATAAAACGTTTCTAAGGAATATTTATAATTGTAAGTTTTTGATTAAATTATTCAACGCGAAATGAAAGTTTATAAATTAAAAGTGAAAATCAATATTTTGTAAACCGCGAATTTTCATACAACAGTTAAAAATTTGCTTTTTTATTTTATTGCTAAGGATGCTCTGCACCCTGCTCGCTAATGCTCGCCAAACCCCAGAATAGCTTTCGTAGTTCCTTTCGAATCACTCAACTAAAAGAAACTAAACAGGTATTAAAGGCATAGAGACTTCGAGATTCCATACTAAACAATGATGTATTTTTATATAAATATTTTTAAAAAATGAAATGAATTTTTATGTATATGAGCACTTTAGATACTGCTGCTCTCATTTTATTTCGGGGAAGGGCCTTCTAGCAGAATAATGGTTCTATATTCACGCATCGAGACTCACGCAGCTAATGCTTAATATATATAAAAAAAACTATGCAAGAACTGGACTAATCTTCTCAGATCTGTGGCGTAACTACCACTGGTCAATAATACTCTCCCCTTATTGGTGACTTTCAAACGAGATACGAACTCGTCAGCATCGATAGATGGTCCACATTAAACAGCTGGTTTTCCCACAGTATAGCAAAAATATAGCGCTAAAAATTCCAGTAAAGTGAATAAAATTTTCCCAGCCAGTAAATAAATAAATAATGAGCGAAAAAAAAATAATCAACTAGTGGTATTCGTTCATCGAAATCTATCACAGATATTATTCTGAAAGGTTAGTAATGTGGAGTAACTACCACTATAAATATTATATACCAATTCCCTAGTATATAAGACATGTTAACTTGATTCTATCTTAAGGTACCTTTCGATAGATGATGATTAACATAGTCACTAATACTCTCCCCTTATTACTATGTCAACCTTCATCTATCAAAATGTACCTGAATTTAACAAGTCTTATATACTAGTGATTTGGTATTTAATATTTATAGTGGTAGTTACGCCACGGATCCTCAATCTCATTTAACATCTTCGATGCTGATTAGAATGTAGATTACATAGCCAGCCATTCGACCATCTTCGCTACCAGTACTCCCATCAGCCGTGATAGATGCCAATAAGTCAATTCCTATAAACCATCTATCAATCCCGAGTTGAAAGCCACCCTAGGCGTGTGCAGGCTGCCATCGTTGCAAAAAGAGGACCAATTTTCTTCTGTAATGAGGACCGTCGCCAATGGCTCATTGTGCAGCTCTAGTGCGACGTAAATAAAATACCTACCTTCGATTCAGAGGCTACAGACTTCAACTGTTCTAGAGAACAAAAACTTATCCTACGGTAAGTGAAGTGATACATTTTCAGTGATTGTTATGTACTGCTGAAGTATTGCTGTATCTTTTACGATAAGCTTTACCCCGAAATGTTTATTTCTTTTTAAAAACCATGGGTGTCGGTGTTCACTTCTGTTTTACACCAGTTGCGTGCTTAATTTTTAATACTTGTATTCATTATACTTCATAAACATAGAAGTATACATTTATTAATAAGATGGGACAACACAAGAAGATCTAAAACAGAAACAAATAAACAAAAGATCATTTAAAAACAACCTAGATTGGTTAATTATGTACTTGCACTTTAAGAAGAAGAAGAAGACTTCCCATACCCACACATGTGACCTATGACGTCAGCGCCAGCTAATCTTTATCAGCAAAATGCCGTATTAAAGTTGAACTAAGTTTTTCCACATAAGTTAGAATGTTAATTAACGATAAGTTATTTGAATGCGGAGCCGTATCCCACATTGAATTTGTTGAAATATAATTCTTTCTCGTCTACTTCTTTTACTTCACTTCGATTTAGTATTTGTTTATGTATTTTATTGTAAGCTTGATAGATTTTTGTTTTGTGTACCCGGCAACTTCGATGCATAGTTAGTTTGTTAATATTCCACAAGGATTCGTGCCTGACTTTGTGTTAAGTTTTTGCGTAAATATATAGTGAAAGAATTGAAATCTTTGAGAAAGAATCTTCGTGAAAGAATTAAGAATGTGTCACTTAAGAGAATTAATACTTGACGGGATTGGCCAACACCTCCTAGAAGAAGGAAGGCCTCAGCGCGTATCAATTTAGTAGTCCGATGTGACGAAGTTAACTGCGCAGTAGATTAAAAACTAAGAAAGATGCCATTACGTTCGGGGTACTAAGCTGCACAGTGGTTGAAAATACGAAATATGTCATTACGTTTGGACTACTAAAGGATATTTATGGTAACCCGTACTGAGGCCTGCTCTTTTCAGGGAGTGTTTCTGGATTGGCTTACTCGAAATAGAATCGAAGGAACGGTTGCTAACGTAAGCAAATGCCACATTTCAACAACCAATCAGAATTGAGATACCCACACTACGTCACTTGCAGGTATCCCATTTCACATTATCGTCTGCTTAAAAAAGTGCGCGACGCTAGTTAAAGAAAAGTCATTCCACGCAACGGATTGTTATAGAAACCTGGCAATGAGAAATTTACCTTCCGAATTAAACTTGTATATCCGTCATATGGAAAAATAACCATTTTATGTTTTGATTCGAAACATAAATAAATAACATAACAAGAAAAGCCCTGTTCAGGAATGTTTTCATTGTCAACAAGTATAAAACAATATTATGAAGGTATTTATATTTGGTAAGAACTATTTTGAACCATTGATTCGAAAAGAACAAGGAAAACTGATGTCCGCTTCTTCAATGTCTCCTTTAATTTAACGGCCGAAACGATGCCAGCATGAAGACTAAATCCATGCCAAGTCTACCCTAAATCCCAAAAAGGACAATCTGTCACTAATCTTCAATGTAAGTGCAGTGATAGATGACCAATGGCGTCGTTTCATTTTATACCCAGTAACTATGCTGTTATAAATATGGGCTCGTTATTGGGATGTTATAATTTAAAGGATGGCCGAAACTAAAAATAGTGAGCAATAACCCTTAAAAATAAAAAAACATAGAAGAAAACACACTAGAAATCAAGATGTCTTTGTAATGATTTTTCACATACCTGTTGCAGGTGGGAGACGTCACACAATTTGGCTTAGCTGCAATAATTTAAAGAAAAACACAAGGAAAAGTCCAGAGTTCATTTTTTTTTGTTGTAGTTTATTACTGCAGATCACTTCATACCAATAAAATCGTTGGGGCATCAGAATCACAAGTATGTCCAGTTAGGGGTCACAAGGCATATTTTTCAACATTGATCATCTTTTCATCTCCTAGTAGCATCNTAATATAATAACACTTAAAATAAGGTATTTTTTTTCTAGTAGAGTATAGTCTACTTTACTCGTCTGTCAATTAATACTAATAATATATAGGATTTTTTGTTAGTTAAAAATAGTTAAGTTAAAAATGTTACAATTGACCCCACTCTCCCCTATATCGTACATTTTGGTTATGTAACAAAATGCACTAAATAATACGATATTTATATACCAGAAAACTGTCCTAAAGATTATTGAGTCATGTTTATCAACTTTCTTATATTTCTTCATTGCAATTAAAAACTTCGAAAAGCGTAGGTAGATCCAATTATATATGACAATTGCATATGATATATTGCATAATATATTATTATATATTGCATAATATATTTTATATATGACAATTGCATATTATATATATTATATATTTTATATAAAAGCTTTCAAACGTAAAAAAAACCTTAAAATATTATTTTTACATGATAAAATTGATCCAAATATTCTCCAATATACAGGGTGTTTCGTAAGGACCGCCTTTAATATTTATTTTCGAAATTCGAAAATTTTGTAGTAAATTTTATAAATATTTTTTTTAAATAAATAAAAAAAAATTTTATTTATAAAATATTATTTTATTAAATATTATTTAAAAAAATTTTTGCTTTGCTTATTTTCTCACTTTAACTATCCTCTTGTATTATTTTGAAATAAACGTAATCCTTCCTAAGACTTCAGATAATCCAAAACAAATATTAATCTTATCAACATTTAATTGCACTCCATTGCATTAATGCCACTACCAAACACGATAAAATATTAATTCACAAAAAAATTATACATAAGCAGTAACTGTTACCCCATTTTTAATGCTTTTCCAAAATATATGTAAGTTGTTAAATCCTTAAAGCTATCAATTCAGCGTATGCATACAAAATATCTTTAGGTTGCATCTTGAGAGATTCGATGTATTTTAAAAATAACAAATTTAAAATATTGTAAGTCGAGAACTAATATCGATTGGTAAATACTGAGAAACGCATTTTTCCTTCATATTTTTGCAACTTATAAATATAAACAAGTTTTAAAGTTATCCTAACAAGCAGACTTAACGATAAATGCTTAAGGGCGAAATATTAAAATTAATTCCATAGCAGTAAATAAATAATAAAATAAACTTACTAATACAATAGAACAGTTATTAACTTATTGACACTGCATATACAACTCAAAATAATAAGAAACTTTAAATTAAAATAATTCCGTCGAATCACATAATTCTTTTAGGGAAAAAAAACTTAATACTTTATGAAAAATAAGCTGAAAACAAATAACCAATTTACTTCAATTTAAACAAAGGATAAGCGCAATCTTCGAGACAAGTTGAAGTTATTAAAAGATATTTCAGAATACAAAAATGTATTTGAATCCGTATTAATTTCTAATACGTCGACTTTAGATATAAAAAAAGGGAATAAATTAAACTTCTTTAAACTACTTTATAAGTTAAACAAAAGACTCCAAATTCTTTGTTTGAACATTAAAGTTTCGGTTAAGCCGACACAAATTATTTTTTTATTAAAAATACCGTGGAAATGATATGAAAAAGAATTTGTTAAGAGTTTAATTTAAAATTAATTATAGTTTGAAGAGGCGAAAGAATTTAAAATTATTGAACATGAACAGTTTTATTGAAGAGCAAGGATTAGTATTGCCTTTTTTTAAAAGTATTTTTTTTACGTCAGAGAAATTATTTCTGTGTGATACAAACTTGTAGTATTTATTTTTATTATAAATTATTTTTGTTTATTTTCTCACTTTAGCTATCCTTTTAGATTATTTAAAAGTAAATGCAATCCTTCCTAAGTGTTCTGATAATCCTAAACAAATAGTAATCTTATCAGCATTTATTTGCACAAGATTGCATTAATGACACTACAAAACACGATTAAATATTTGGACATATACGATAAATGTTACACCATTTTCTTACAATTGTATTTAGAAGAGGCAAAGAAATTACAATTGAAAATTGTACATTGAAAATTGTGTAATAAAAATTTAGTTCTTCAAATGATATTTATTAAAAAGCGCACAAATCCAGAAATTGGAAAAAAAATTCAGTTTTAATTTGGTACAGTTGCGAGTTACGGTGCAGTTGCAGTTAATTAAATTTAAATAAAGCATGTCCTGTGGTGACTAGCCGATTTCAACGTTACAAACAAAAGGTGATAAATAAATGAAACAAACAAATATGTTTAACAGAAATTTTTAAATTCAGTAACAAAAATTGCCGACAGATGGCAATGTACGCAGTACAGAGTGGGGAATCTGGATATTGGCGTTTTCTTTAGATTTTTAAACTCCTCACCAGTCAAATATCTGTGCTTTTAAGTACCTGAATAAAAAAATAAAAAAGAATTTTGTGTTTAAACAATTTTTAAATATCCCACACTTTCTTTTTAATTTCGATATTTTACAAATGTTTGAAATAAGATTATATATTTTTGCCGAACCCAGCGCTATTTAAAAATTCCTGTTCCCTGAAAGCGAGTGCGGAATATATCAGAATTGCTTAAATTAAATCAAAATAAAAATTTGTTTCTTTTTACTCAGATCTAAAAGCCAACAAGGAATTGCCGTTTTAAAATTCGAAAATTTGTCGAGAAAGCCAAAGTTATTTGCGAAACAATATTAATAATTCTAACTTAATATTGTTTCGCAAAAATAACTTTTTCAGACTTTTATATGCCTCATATCTTAATGCAATTTTAACTTTTATTGTTTCTAAATACTTAAAGTGGTGGCAGTTACTTTACACCAAGTAGCGTAAAAGAACATTTTTGGTGTTTTACCTCACCAGAAACTATCTTTGTTTCTTGATGTAATAAATCTCCAAGAGTTATTTGTGCTGTTTACTACACCATTTTTAATGTTAAATTTTTACGCCCAGCAATTACAATGTACAGATTACTTTAAACATGATTTTGTGATTGGTGACTTGGAGCGGTATGTTACGCAAAATTTTATTCTCCGTTCCTTTTAAATTAATTTCTTTAAAATCCATTTTTTTTAAAAAAATTCTGTTTCAAATCATTTTCCTTTTTCAAAGAGTCTACGGATCAGTTCATGTTATAAAACAAAACACCTTTACGTAAAACATGATTTAAAACCGAATAATAAAAACAACTATTAGAATTTATAAGTTTTCGAATAAATAAGAAGCTAAACCCATCAAAGCGATCAATATCGAAGCTTATTCTATTGAATGAATATCAATTGAATATTTTCTCTTTCGAGTGAAGCAATTTAAAAATAAAATGAGAAATTCAGTATAATAAATTCTATTTCTCTTTACCCTAATATTAGACATTATCCGGAAGAACTGGATCGCTGTAATTTCGTTAAAAGTTCTTTTCTCTAAATGCAGATACTATTGAGAAAGAAAAAGAATCCAGGAAATATATTCAGATATTTCTAAGGAGTATTACTTTTATCTGGGAATAAAATCCGGAAATATCTCTTAACATGATTAGTCTTAAAATATTGCTATTAGTTTAAGGAATAACCAAACAACAAGCATTTTAAAATTTGTTACAATAATAATTCTTTTTTGTGTTTATAAAGAGCTACTCACATAGAGTGCTATTCTATCTTTATGTTTGGAATAAGAGGTGATAGGATCATAGTATACCTAGGATCTGGTTTGCTACAATGACTGCGAGAATTGTCATAAGAAATCGCTGAACATGAATTGTAAAAAAGAATGCTGCTCACATAAAGTGCTATTCTATCTTTGGGTTTGGAATAAGAGGTGATAGGATCATAGCATGCCTAGGACCTGGTCTGCCACAATAACTGAGAGAATTGGCATGTTAAATCGTTGAGCTTGAATTCTAAAAAAGAATGCAATGATATATCTATACTATGATAGGATCATAGTATACCTAGGACCTGATCTGCTACTATAACTGCGGTAATTGGCATGTTAAACCGGTGAACATGAATTGTAAAGAAGAATGCTGAGCACATAGAGGGCTATTCTATCTTTAGGTTTAAAATAAGAGGTGATAGGATCATAGTATACCTAGAACCTGGTCTGCTACAATGACTGCTGGAGGTTTCATGTTCAACCATTGAACGTAAATTGTTGAAACAATGTTGCGCACATAGAGTGCTATTCTATCTTCAAGTTCAGAGATAGATGTGATAAATTCATAGTATACCAAGTCTTTGAAGTGTACCCCCACAAAAAAAATCTGTTTTTCCATATATTCGATACGTTATTCGTTTGTACTTTGAATAAACAAATTACAACATATATTTTTGAACCACATTAGATTGTTTAGTAATAAAAAAAGAAGAATTGTGGAAAGGAAAATAAGATCCAAAGCACTACTATAGTATTAAAGTACAACTGAAATGATCAAAAACAACAATATTTCCTCAACATAATTTTATGAAACATACTTGACATTATTTATTGCAATAAATGTTTTGCCAAATGGCGTAAAATAATGCGTGAAAGTCAAATTGAATTGGTTACTGATTTCAATCCACTTTCATCGTTTTCCATTTCGGAAGAAAAATGAACCGTTACAACATCCTGAATCGATATCTAATTCTCCAGAAAAAGGATATATTTTTCTTCTAAGCAATGAAACTGTGAACTTTCTGCTCGACATTAGACAGTCTCTTCATTTTTTCCCTCCATTTAAGCCCACATCGTCGTCATGAGATTTTTTTTCTTTTTAACTCCAAAAGATTTTTCAAGCCTACAACTCGATGATTGAAGACAAGGGTTATCAATATATATGTAAAAGATTGTCCTTTTATCCCTTTTGTATGCCCCCTTTTTTATCCCATACTGAATACATTTGTAAAAATCACATTTCAAGCGAGTTTATTTTATGTCAAAGAAAAATATAACGAGAAAAAAAAATTTTAGAAAAAAAAAATAACGCAAGCGAACGAATTTCTCTTTTTATGACAGTCTGAACACAGTTATTTCCCCCCAAAAAACAGTATATTTTATGTGAAGAGAAAATATTCTTTATGATGCTTTATTATCAACAAATGTGAGTTCTAAAGTTTCTTTCTTTTTAACTATTCAGAGAAAATTTTTCCATAAAATTAACGGTCGAAAGCTGTCAGCTTGGTTTAGGGTTCGGAAAAATACAGGAGCGTTATGTTTTATAAACAGTTTTCAGGAGAAGAAAATTGTTTTTTTTTTTTATTCATATCGGAAATAAGTAGAGACTGTTTTATGACGATATATTAGTGTTGTCACGTGGCATCTTATAATGGAAGAGTTGAGCTTATAAAGGTCTTAAGTAACATTTTAGTGAATCTGAATAAGTTAGCATTATACATTGTTCTTTTTTGTTACTCTACTAAATATCTGCGTTTTTGGTGTAATTATGAAGGTATGACGAAATCTGAACTCGTATATAACCGTTCTGCTTACTCATTGCCTACATTTAATCAGCTCTAATAATTTAAGGGTGCCCTTAATCTAGCAGAAAAAACTAATCGCTTACGATACATAACACATGAATTTTCTTTGAAGTTCTAGTTACCCTGGCAACAGCACACTTAGAAGTATGTAAGCTGACGCCATTTTTCTAACCTGCCAACTAGAAATCATTCAATGATCAATCAGTTACCGATACAACCAATAGGAATACATTTCCATTGGGATAGTAATACGAATCGTCCAATAGGAACAGTGCAAAGGGAAGTTTATCGAATGATAGGGGAACACTGATCTAGTTCAGCCTCTGACTTAGACATCTCCATTTGACTTGATACTTGCTGCATTAATGTTATGTCGAGCATTTTTAATGTATGTTTAGAACATCTTCCAGCTAACAGAAACTTTGATTGAAACTTTGAAACCAATTTGATTAGATATTAAGCATCATTAGCTGTCTTAATATGGCAAACTGGATTCTAATGTCTTAGAGAACGGTATTTGCCTTTGAAATTATTTATAACAATGCAATAATTATTTTAAAGTAAAGATAAAAATCTGCATTTCAATATCTTTTAATATTTTAAAAGTTTTTATGATTTTTTTGTTATAACAGAGAAGTAAAGATGCGTAAAGGATTGTTATGATCTTATAAAAATATAAGTAGTTTGGGTGTTGAATTTTCCACGAGTTTTTAACAGTTAAATTCAAAAATACGAATAATTTTTAAACTTGATGAATCACATTTAATATTTTAAAGCTAATATTCCTGTTAAGTTACTAATCTAGTTCAATATTGGTATGACAAACACCATTTTAGAGTGTTTTTGTCCCTATAAAAGAGATAAATCTTTTAAAAGAGATCGATTTTTTAAAAGAGATACATCTTATAAGAGACAGTTTTTACAAGAGAACTTTTAAAACACAAAAGTAAGACAAAAATTTTCTTTCGCAGTAGGTCGTCCTCCTAAAAACTTGCTCTTAAAAAACAAAGGAATCTAAAAATCCCGACCCTAATTATGAATAACTATAAAACAAAAATAAACGGACCACTATGTTGTTGTTGTCATCTGCCATTACTGCTGAGGGGTGGGATTTTTCTTGTTTTCCAGTAGCGTCATCTATGGCCAAGAATTCAACTTCTTTCACACCCATCCATTTATAGTATGGACCCATTCATACATCCCTTCATTCATCCACAGATCGTAATTTTGACCTGAACCAGAGAACGATCTATGACCAATTCAGTACCCCCAGAGGTATGATTTGTCATGGAAACGTGGGGGACTTTGTGACCCGACAGATTTAACGTGTACCAGCCACCATTTACTACACTGGTAGTCTTCGACCGGCTGGATTCGAACTCCCGTTCTCACGAACGTGAGTCCAGTGTCCTACCAGGCAGGCTATAAACTAACTACAATAAAAAGAAAAATGGCTTATAATAGTTTATCAGGTTTCATTATTGCATAGGAGAACGACCTTAGGGTAATTAATATAGTTTATGAAAGCTTTGATCGTGATATTTCAAATCTTAGCAGTTCTGAAACATAAGATTTTATGCAGTGAATAATCGTCTCTCATAGGAACGTATTGTATTATAACATTTACAACTTCCTGCAGAAAAATACGGAACCAAATCATGAAAGCCAACGTTGTCCTTAACAATTTGAATTAATTACTTTTAAAAACGTCGAATGTAAAGTCACTTTTTGATTGAAAGTGGAATGAGTCAGAACTTGAGCTTAAATCTTTTATAATTGATTATATTCCCATTCGCAATCAACAGCCTCATATAAATTACGCCTCGCGTAACATATCCTCGCTCTTCAGTCACAGTCCTCTAAATCCGACCGGGTTTATGACTTTGAGAAAATTAACGATCCTTCTTAGAAGCGAAAGACGTAAGCGTCGTGTAATTATTACGCTTATTATTTGTCAGATTGGTTCCAATTCACAGCTGTATACCGCTTACTACTGTCAGCGTTTATTGAAATGCGAAAGGAATCTCTCTATTTTAGGTAATGCATTTCGAGTAAAAGCATTCGAGAATTAATTTAAATGAATTTCGGGAAATAACAGCAAAATGATTTTATTACAAGTTTCAACGCTTGTTTAGGATACAGGTAATACCAGTAATAAATTATTGATTGCCCGTTAAGGGAATAATGATGTAACTTATCATGACGGTATTTAGGATACACATGTTTTTCCGTAGTATAGAGTTGCCTTATTTTTAACGTCAAACTTTAATTCCGATATTATTGTTACCATAAAGTAACGCAAATATATTTTAATTACTCGCGTTGAAAAGGGTTTTGAATGCTAATGCTTCAAAACACGTAAGAAATTTGTACCTTTTTCGGTTCAATTGGATTTGCATACATTTACAGGCTTGTGTGCTCAATTTAGGCTTGTAAACTTTGGTCAAATAAAAGGACAGATAGCACAATACAGAGAAGGACAGCACTAAAGATACAACCAGGGTAACAGCGGGATTTGAACCCGCTACCTCCACGTTTAGCACAGCGTATGGTGTGTGAAACCGCTCGATCAGGGACGCCCCCCTTTTTCTGCTATACGAATAAAAGTTGAGGTCTCGCAGTGGACTGATCGTTAAGACACGGTTCCCAGCAGATCACCGAAGTCAAGCATCACTGGCTGCGGTCAGTGTGCGGGTGGGTGACCACTTGGATCAGTCTGCGTAGGGACCAAGGGTGTGCGGTATTGGTCCTCGTTAAACTGTGCTACCGTAAAGTGCTTGACTTCGCGCGCAGGTCGTCGGGCTACCGAAGCGGGGGTGCCATCCCCTCCGCAGAGGATCAAAATTGTGATGGCATGTATTCGGATCATCCTCCAGGATATTTCCCAGACCGTCGCCAATAGCCCATTGTGCAGCACTAATGCGACGTAAATTAACAACAACAACGAATGAAAGTTGAAGGTACTTTTAATAATGACAGGTGGATAAGAATTCCGCATCTGGCTTGCACCAACCATGGTGCTGACGTAAAGTGTCCGCAGTGGTAGACGGATCATGAGTTGGAGTCCCCTTGCCGTCAAAATAACCGTGGAAGGTTTTCGTGGTTTTCCTCTCTATGCAACAAAAATGCGCGTTAGTTCCATCAAAAAGTCCTCCAATAAGGCAAATTTCTCACACTTATTTTCCCCCTTCTCACTTGATCCATGAATTCACTTGTCTGGATTGGATTCAAAATCACAAGGCTACGGAGTTGAACATTAGTTATAGTAAACCCAAAAAATTGAGTCCTCTCTTAATGAGGTGATCCAGGTTCGATTCAAAATGTTAGCTGATAGATACGAATTCTGCTCCATGCTTGCACCGACCACAAAGCTGACTTAAAATATCCTCAGTTGAATACGGATCATTTGTTAGAATCCTCTTTCCGACGGGTTAACCGTTGAAGTTTTTCGTGATTTTCCTCTCCACGTAACGCAACTGCGGTTTATTTGCATGAGAAAGTAATCCACGAAAGCTAGTTTGTTCCAATGCTTGATCCAGATCTTTATATATTCTGGATTGAATTTTAAAAAAAACAGTATATCGTGATTTAGAACCATCAAGATTCGTTGTTATTCGTGTATAAAAATAACATTGTGCTAAGATCTAAGCATTTGGAATAAAAGTCCACGGGAATAACTGAAATATAGACATTAAAACGGTGTGGGTTTTCAGTGGAATTATCGTGAAACGAGTACGTCAAAAAGTGATTTCTTACACACTAAATTTGTGCTTAGAATTAGAATTTTAGGAATTTGGAAAAACCATGTTGAATTACAAGATAGCTTTAAAAAAACTGTGGGGGTAGAAATTTTTATCCAGTGAGACGATGCACCCTCTAATCCAACCTAAAGTAAACCCTCTCTCTACTTTTTCTTGTTTTTTTTTTCTCTTGTTTTTTTTTACCTGATGTGTTACTTTTATCAGAAAAGGCTATATTTTTTTTCACTAAAAAGGTTTCTTAAAATTGTGCAAGAATAGCACCGAAACAAATACAGTGAAATTTAAGAATCCCAAGTAATCACTATTGAGCATATCTTACTGACCTTATATTGAGCATACCTACTTATATTAAGCATATACCTACTTATATTGTTTAGTTAAGAATATTTTTAAACTATCTTCATTAAAAATTTATTAGATTTAAATTAATAAATATCTAAAACATCGAGATCAGTCTAGATTAGCATTTACAATGCGTATGCAACTATGGCGTAAAAAGTAAGTTTAAGAACAAAAACCAGTCCACAAAATAGAAAGTTCTTGACCTGTATTGAGTAGCCTTAATTTAACTCGTTGGCGCTCATTTTAACGCAGCAAATCATAGGCGGCAATTATTCCAATCGAAGTGATGGCGGCAATTATTCTGGAAGAAAAATAAATTTCATAATTTGAAAATCGTCCGACAAATTTATTCTAAAAATGACTAAAGTGGAATAACAGATTAAAACTTACGTTAATACTGCATGAACTGTATCTTAGAATGAAACTAATAGCTATGGAAACAATAACCTGTCACTGACATTGATTGGACTTAAGAATTTGCTATTGTAAGAAAAATGTTTCAGACTTAGATCCAATTAAAGCTAAATATTTATGTGCAATTCTCCAAGTATCTACCAATAAGAAAATTAAATATCTAAATTTAATAAAAGGATAAGGAGTTTAAATTTGATACGTTGTTTGACTTAAAAAATTAGCGATTTTGTGAAATTCTAAATGTATAATTCAACAACAGAAACTCCAACTTTGGAAGATTATAGTTAACAGAATTTGCACAGGAAAATAATAGGACAGTATTTGAATCTGGATTGTCACGGTTTTATAAATATACGATTTTAGAATAAAAGGCACACAAAAAACTTGTTTCTTGCCCAAGACAGTTTTGTCCGAAACCTATTTGTCCATACTAGATTTTGCAGAACTTTCAAAACAATTCTCAAAGTGAGAATTCGACAAAAGCTAAGACAAAACTTACTAATTTTAATTAAAGTAATTTTAAATTTAAATATTAAATGTAGATTAGTGTCTTAAATAAAAACAATTATAATATTAACATTTCTTTTAACCCTTTCACTGCGTAATTTTTTTATCAGAATAAATTCAAAATTTGCATTTATTACATATTTCAAATCTAAATATTTTAACGCTAAAATATAAAAATTTCTTGTAAAAGAGCTATTTCTGATAGAATTAGATAAAACGGAGTTTGAAAATTCAATTAAAGCAAAATTTTTTAATTGATTAAATTATGATTTTTATAAATACAGAAGTAAAACGTTAATACTGATAAAAATATGTAATTAGCCGAGTTAATATGTGTCGAGAAATTCATAGAGTGGCTATTACTATCTGCAATATTCTTCAAATCAGAGTTGAACTGCTAATACTCGGAAATAAGGTTATCACTTGTTAACACATTCGAGCTTTCTAAAGAACGCGCAAAATTAAACTATTTTGTAATTTTCAGAAATAGAGACAATAACGTCATCTATAAACCCGGATTTGAATGAAATAGTCACAGAAAAGTCGAAATGTAACCATAAATGGAAAAAGAGCGAGTTGCACAGTTAGACTGAAAACGCATCCCTCTTTCTTTGCGCAAATTTTTTCAATTTCTACTTATAAGTTGCCAGTGTAAAGCGCGGGATAAGCAGAAAGGGAGTTCAACATTTGAACTTAGTTTTTATGATTGTTGTTGTTGTTCATTTACGTCACACTAGAGTTTCACAATGGGCTATTGGCGACGGTCAGGGAAACATCCCGGAGGATGATCCGAAGACATGCCATTACAATTTTGATGCTCTGCAGAAGGAATGGCACCACCGCTTAGGTAGCCCTACGACCTGCACGTGAAGTCGAGCCCTTTACGGTAGAACAGTTTAACGAGGAACGATACGGCACACCCACGGTCCCTACGCAGACTAATCCAAGTGGCCACCCACCCGCACACTGACCGCAGCCAGTGATGCTTGGCTTCGGTGATCAGCTGGGAACCGTGTCTTAACGATCAGTCCACTGCGGGACTGGATGAAGTTTTGAATTAATACATTAAATTTATTAAGTTCATGCCTAAAATTAAACGGATATCAATTCTAGAGCGTCTGGGATTTACTTTTCCTCCCTTTATAAACATCGTTGAGAAAATTTGGATAATGGCATCACATAACAAAATAATAATATTAGCCTAAAGTTAAGATAAGTAACAAAAAACGGTAACCCTATTACGAGCAACAGTTTGGGCGATTAAGCAACCCTTCAATATCAAAAGTGGTCACTTCACCATGCAGACGACACTGAAAAACACAACTAAGTCAAAATTTGTGGATTTTATAAAAATGAACTAGCACTACTGACAATTTCAAAAAAGGCTTGAAATTTAAAAAAAAAAATAAAAACCTATCGGTATCACAAAGAATGCTGTTAAGAGAACGCCATACTGCGGAAGAAAATTTTCCTAGCAAATTCTCTTTCTCCTTCATTGCTAATTTAAAATTTAAAAGAAAGAAAAAGTAAGTTCAGGTAAACCTGAAGTAAGTTTTAACGATCAGTCCACTGAGGGACTAGTTTTTATGAACAATTTTAAACGTTTAAGAAATTTAGAATACCATAAGTGAAAACTTGCACTAAGTTTTTACTAAAAGTATTGTGTTATAATAGTGCAGGAATAGCCTTAATATATCACTAAAATGGAATTTTCGCAAAACTTGATTGGAAAAATTTTGTAACTAATTATTTCAGAATTTTGTAAAAAGGCACAAATTTAAAATTTTACATTTTTTTCAAAACTGACCGAATGTCAAAAAAGTCTAGAATAAGGCCTTTAAAGTATTATAGAATTCAGTCAATGAACCAGTCAAAGTTAATATACCCGATCCAACTTGTATCGTCAGACCAAATCTATTGCAGTGCAAATGACTTGTAAACTCTTTTAACACTAGAAAGACTGAAGATTAGTATAAACCTATATTGCCCAAAAGCAGTCAAAATGACTGAACTGTGAATGCGTAAAGAAATTTGCTTAAAATTAATTTTTAATATTTTTTATATTATTTACAGTTTAGGGATCTGTTTAGAAAAAAATTGGGTTCGTTAACGGACCCTTCACAAAATAATTTATCTTTTAATCGGACCTTTCACAAATTTGTTTATCTTCATTATTGTTTTGATAATCGAATAAACCCTTCAAAGGGGGGGGGGAGAAAGACGGATATAAACGAACTAAGTTTTGTCTTTGGCTGACGCTTCTTTCTTTATTCGTTCAAAATGAATATTCTGCGTTCAGCAGTATAGGCTGAATACCAATTATTTGTATGTTGCATCTCTAATTGCAGTAATTGCTGTTTAATTTTGAGAAGTTAATTTTTTTTAATTAATTTTACAGAGGCATAATCTAGTATCTATTTACAATTTAAAAACTCCTTCAAAAAGTTTTTTGCAATAACAGGACCATATTTGCTGTTGTTGTTGTTGTTGCTGTTAATTTACGTCGCACTAGAGCTGCACAATGGGCTATTGGCGACTGTCTGGGAAACATTAAAACTTTTTTTCCGANGATAAATTTGTTTTTATGGACGACAACGCAACACGTCATCGAACACTCGCTGTTCAGGATTGTCTAGACAGCGAGGGTATTCAACGCCTTGTATGGCCATCACGTTCTCCAGATCTGAACCCCATTGAAAATATTTGGGATGCTTTGGGGAGGCAACTTGCTGGTCGAAACTATCCTCTGACAAATAATAACACCCTCATCCGTGCACTGAAAGAGGAATGGGATAAATTGCCTCAAGAGCTGCTGGATAATGCTGTGCAAAGTATGATACGACGTGTAGAATGTTGCATCACACTCCACGGTGGACATATCCCGTACTGACACCTTTCTTCAAGTTTCCTGCTGACATTTAGATGCATTGTTCCATTTTTCCGTACACAGCATCAATTGAACATTTTTTTTTTCTTTCAGATGTTTCATAGCATTTGTACTTTCCAGAATAATGAATATTCTTTATTCTAATGTCTGAACAGTGTGGCAACTATATTTTATCCTACTAGGCCTCATGTCTCGCTTAATGTTATGCTACATTACAATTTGTGATCCGTCCTTAGCAATTGTCCAGCAGTGTATTACGCGGCAATAGGTTTGAGACTTGTGATCCGATACTAATTATTACGTAAATCGATACTTGGTCGGCGAGCGTTGATTTGCGGAAAAGTACCCTAAACAATTAAAGCTAACACTGTCCCTTCGCTCTGCGAAGCAGAGTCCTAGACATTCTTGAATACAAGAATCCGAAGCATTCGATCCTAAAGCTCGAGTCTCTTATGCCTCGTATTTTTATATGTTATAACTGAAAATTTAATATTTTTTGGCATTTTGAAGTTTCAAACAACAACGTTTTCAGAAATTTATTCATTTTTTCTTGAATTGAAATTTAATCCTTCCTAGTCTTTCGTAAAATTTATAACGGGACCATTTGCCTTGTTTTAAACTACTTTAATTACGCACCTATGGGGACTTCAATAATTAAATTTCGTAAAAGGATTTATTTATTTTAGAGGTAGGTGCTTGAGATCGCATCCGTCTGCTAGTTTTCGTTACGAAAATAATTTTTGTTTTCTTTTGTAGTATCCCTGACAAGAAAAGATTCCTCTATCTCTGATAGTTTTTTTTTATCTAATGAATGTCTTAGAATATTCAATTCTCTCCGAAGGTATTGGAGTCCCGCCGTGGAATGATCACAATGAAGTAGAAAACCGAACTCAAACATCACTGTCTGTAAGCGGATGGGTGACCACTTTGATCCGCCTGCATAGGGACCAAAGGTGTGCGGTATCAGTCCTCGTTAAACTGTTCTACTGTAAAGTGCTCTACTTCGCGCGCAGGTCGTCGGACTACCAAAGCNTGATCCAAGTGGTCACCCACCCGCACACGGACCGTAGCCAGTGATGCTTGACTTCGGGCATCTGCTGGGAACCGTGTCTTAACGATCATTCCTCTGATGGACTCCAAAGGTGTAGGAGTTCCGAAGTGGAATGATTACATTGAAGTAGAAAACCGAAGTCAAACATCACTGTCTGTAAGCGGGTGGGTGACCACTTTGATCCGCCTGCGTAGGGACCAAAGGTGTGCGGTATCAGTCCTCGTTAAACTGTTCTACCGTAAAGTGCTCTACTTCGCGCGTAGGTCGTCGGACTACCAGAGCGGAGGAGCCATCCCCTCTGCAGAGGAGTAAAATTGTGATGGCATGTCTCCGGGGACAATAGTCAGGGATGTTTCCCAGACCGTCGGCAATAGAAAGGGCTTACAAGCCATCTTTCAAATGAAAACAAAAGCCTGCGTGTGTAACGAAACATTAATAAGAAGGAAGGAAATGGCTACGAAAAATGGCTACGAATCTCAGAATGGGAAAAATGCCAGAGTAAGGAAATTTCTGGACAAGTGTATACTGGGTAATGACCTGGACATCCCTGCTGCACATTGGCCTCTATACACTGGCTCAATATCCCTTTGATAAAAAAAAAAAGAAGATCCGGACTACTTAAAAAATTAGAAGGAGCCTGTAATTAGGTAACAGAATAAGGCAAACTCGAAATGTATAAATTTTTTTGAATGTCTTTCCCCTTTAGTAGGTCCTACAGTGGATTGGTCGTCAGACACGGTCTTCAATCGATCACTTGCAGCGGTCAGTTAGTGAATGAATGACTACTTTGATCAGACTGCGTAGGGGCTGAGGGCCCGTGGTATCGGTTCTCATTCAATTGTTTTACTGAAAAGTGCTTGTCTTCGCGCGTGGGTCGTCGGGCTACCAACGCGAGGGAGCCCTCCCCACTGCAGAGGATCAAACTTGTGATGGCATCAATTAAAACGCCCTCGCGACTGCTTCCGTCGCAAATAGCCATATGCAGCTCTAGTTCGACGTTAATAAAGTACTAATGCTTCTGAATGTATTCGTGTTAGTATGAAAAAAAAATTTATTTTCATTTTTTTCACATCAACTCACATCACAAAATCTGAAACAGTTATTCCAAATCATCAAAAGCATTGCTCTTACTCTCTTAGTAAGAGAGCTTTTGATTGAAGGGCTAATAGAGTCCATCTTATAATTCAAAAGTGTTGTGTCAGCGTGCTTAAATTTCACAGGATGAATCACACATTATTTTTGTGTCATTTCTCACTGTGACTTGTTTTGCCTAGTCCTTCCGTTTGGCAAAGGCAAATGAGGTTTTCTTTGTATAGAGTTCACAAACCATTAGAATTAGGTATAAAATGTCGATATAATCTAATCGTAATGGTCAGGGATGTAAATATTTCAGTTACCTTCCTGTGTCAGATTAGATAACGAGTTCGTAGACGAAATTCACTGAAAAACATCAGCACGCATATAACAAGGGAAATCTCTTAGCAGACAAGCATGCAAACTCTTAATTGAAATAATTAATGCCATCAAAATCCTAAACAGTGACACAGAAATGTGTAAATTCATGACTATAATCACGAAAGTAGTTTAAAAACGTATAAGAGAATAGCTCACAAACGTTTAATTGTAAAACTAAATGTAGTCTTATGATAAATCCTAATGATAAAGAGGGTTGCAACTTGTATTTATTTTTTGATACTCATACGTTTTAAGTCTTGTGTGCTCAATTACATAGGTACGACTTGTAAGCCTTTGTCAAGTAAGTAATAGTAGTAGTAGTAGTACTTTATTTATATCTCATTAGAGCTGCACAGTGGGCTATTGAGGACGGTCGGGAAAACATCCCTGAGGATGATCCGAAGACAATCCATCATAATTTTGATCCCCTCAAAATAGGTTAACCTGCGAAGTCCAGTACTTTACGGTAGAACAGTTTAAAGAGGACCACTACCGTGCACCCTTGGTTTTTGCGCAGTCTGATCAAAGTGATCACCCACACACTCCCTGACCGCTGCTAGTAATGCTTCACTTCGGTGTTCTCCCTTTGTCTTTGTCAAGTAAATGAACAGGTAGATATTTTATTTACGTCGCACTAGAGCTGCACAATGGGCTATTGGCGGCGGTCTGGGAGACATCCCTGAAGATGATCCGAAAACATGCCATCGCAATTCTGATCCATCCTCTGCCGAAGGGATAGCTCCAAACCCGACGACCTTGTAAATGAGCAGATATTATTAATTGTTTATAGGTACAACAGACCCATACTTGTATCCTCAACTAAGGCTTAAGATCGGATAGCACATTCCAGAAGAAGTCAGCACGAAAATACATCCAGGTTTTACGGGAGAATTCGAACCCGCTACCTCTCCGCTACAGAGTGTTTGGCAGGTGATATCACTCGGCTAGTGAGGCTCCGGTAGCAACTTTGACCTAACCATAAAAATTATTAGGTATGCAATTTATTAACGTCACACAGAAATCGCACAGTGAAGTATTTGCGACGGTCTGGGAAACATCCCTGAAGATGATCCGAAGGCATGCCATCATGACCAATTTCGATCCTCTGCAAAGGAAGTGACTCCTCCAATTCGGTAGCCCGATAACCTGCGCACGAAATCCAATACACTACTGTTGAACAGTTTAATGTTCTTGTTATAGTTCATTTACGCCATTATTAGAGCTGCACAATGGGCTATTGGCGACGGTCTGGGAAACATCCCTGACGACGATCCAAAAAACATGCCATCGCAATTCTGATCCTCTGCAGAGGGGATGGCACCCTCGCTTCGGTAGCCCGACGATCTGCACACGAAGTCGAGCACTTTACGGTAGAACAGTTTAACGAGGACCAATACCGCACACCCTCGATCCCTACGCAGACTGATCTAAGTGGTCACCCACCCGCATACTGACCACAGCCAGTGATGCTTGACTTCGGTGATCTGCTGGGAACCGTGTCTTAACGATCAGTCCACTGCAGGACATTGAACAGTTTGACTCGCGGACCCTACACAGGCAGATCAAAGGGTTACCTATCCACTAGCTGACCGCAGCCAGTGATGTTACACTTCGGTGTTCTAATGGGAATCGCATCTTTACGATCAGTGCTACCTTGGGGGGAGGCGAGGCAGTCTGCCACAAAAACCTCTTCTCTCTCTTAAATTTGTTTGTTTAAATCTAGCTATTTTATTTTAATTTTCGCTCAGTAAATGTTACTGCCATTCAATTGTGCTTCGGCGGTTTATCATACATTCCCACTCAGGTGAATTAGTTAGAGCCTCTCGCTAGGCTCATAAGATAACTACAACATATGAGTATGAGTACGATCAGTGCTATGCAAAACTCCATAAAGATTGTTCTAAGCATTGAATTCTTTCTGGGATATAGTATATTATTGTAAAATGTTTTGCGTTACCCTTTACTTTGACTATGGCACGTGAACCTGTAGATTAAGGAATAAAGTATCAGTATAGCTAGGATGGCTGAATTTTAAAGATCAAGTAAGTTTGTTTGTAGTTTATTTTAGCGATAGTATGTTACTTTCTTATAATCGCCTATATTTTTTTTACTGCAAATGTATACCGGGCAGTGGCACTTATTTTTACCGAAGCGACTTGGTTGATTGTCAACATTCTCTGGTGGAAGTCAATAGTCACCAATTTCAGTCATTCACAATAACACATCCTCTTTATATATATCTTTTAAAGAAAGCTAGCAGAATTACATATTTGTCGTAATTCTGCCGATTTTTCAACTGGCGAATTAAAGAAAGATGTGGCAAACATAACATTTTGAAAACACTCAATTTACCAAGATATGAACGAGTTATTGATCGATTCTAATTTTTAATCCTTGCTATTTATTCAACGCGATCTTTAAATTCCGACTATTTCCACTAGCAAAACGACGTTTCGAAAACTGCTTTTTGATTCTAAAGATAATTTTCTCAAATTTGCTGAAATGTCACTTTGCAATATCTTCCGGCAAATTCTTTAAGCCTAAAACATATATGCAAATTTATGCAAATAGGAAAACACACTTAGATTTGCTTTAATTGAAGAAATTTTTTTTTGATGATTTCATTCATTCTCATTATTATAGTATTTAATTTGATGAAACGAAAACTGTCAAAAGGGAGGGGGAGGGACACGATTACATAACACCCGTCTTTCTTTTATTTAAATATGAAATATGGATACAAAACGCAGATTCACAACATTTTTCTTATTTAAGAAACGGATTAATTCCCTTTTTCGCCAAGAAGTCACATTTAAGTAAATTACTAAGATCTCTACATTAAAATATGAAAAGGAAGCTTTTTATTTATCGCTTGCTCATTCCTCTTACAAAATAAGGTATTACATTTTAATCCTTGCATAATAAAGCGGGGGTATATACATCTTTTAAAACACCTCCGAAACGGAATCTTCGAATGTAGAAGAAGAAAAAAATGCAAATGTGTAACAAAATTCTTTAATCCTGCTTTAAATAAAGCAAAGATTTTTACAATCTGCTTTTCGAGAAGCTAATTACTGTTTTCAGCGGCGATCAAAGAAAATACTTTAACAAGATTATTCCAAGTTCTAAGGGGGCTATCCATATTTAACATTATCGCTTTAAGGGTGCGTGTTAGATAGCGATATCGATTTTGGATATTAGATAACATTTTATTTGCTTTAATTACTTTTTAGGTAACAAATAAATTCGAATTTTTTTCTTTCTTAGTTAATTTTGTTTTTAAAATTTGTGCGAAAATGCTCGGAATCCTAGAATCGTGTACGATATAAACTTTTTTTTTGTATCTTAAAAAAGGCAAAATTTGTTATTTATTTTTTGTTATTTGCTGTTTCCAAAAAATATATATATTATCGTATGTAAGTAAACATCTTCATATTTCCTTTAATATAGGTTTTTTTAAAATATTTATAATATATATAATACTTTAATATAGTTTTTTTAATATGTATAATATAATATTTTATTATAGTTATAATATATATAATATTTTATTATAGTTATAATATATATAAAATTTGATTATAGTTATAATATATATAATATTTTATTATAGTTATAATATATATAATATTTTATTATAGTTATAATATATGTAATATTTTAATATGGTTTTTTAAATATGTATAATATAATATTTTACTATGGTTTTTTAAATATGTATAATATAATATTTTA